>NC_136485.1:84705098-84917598 GCF_053919585.1 Euprymna scolopes
TCTCAGAGCAGATAACTGTCTTCGAAGTACATAAAGACTATCGAAAAAATTCAAAAAGAAAAAAGGACACCAATGACACCATCAGAATAATTATCAACATTATTAACATATCATATGAATCCGAACATTCTATTGTTGGCATCGGTTATTCTACAATAGAACATTATTCTACAATAGAAACTTATTTCTCGTAGAACATCAGAGATTGCTAGAGGGACAACGTGATTGTTGTCAATATCCTTAACGAAACTCAAGTTTTGGGACGAACAAAATTGGAACACGGGACATACAGCTGGCTATTTTGTGTTGTTAAGCACTACACCACAGACACCTTCCTATAAAAACGATTAAAAAGCTGCAATTTTCTTATTACATTTTCATCCTAAACAAAATAAAGTGTCACTTTAATGCAGGAGGAGTTCTTCAAGGACAAAAGTTCGAGGGATGCTGTGTAGGGAGTTGAAAAGGAAGACGTCTGTTCACATTGCACATGAATATCTGTATACCAGTAAATAAGTGAAGCGATTACACGGAAGGGAATTCCAAAAATCATCGGTTTGGGTGAAAAAAACAATTACAGTAGGAAACTTTCTTACATCAAGAGATCTCTACTGTGTAGGGGTGGGATCTTGCTGCATGGCAGATTTGTTGGGACTATTTATATCGAGGTGGGTTCTAAGGGTTGTAGTTCGTCGGACATCCACTATTAAAATACATTAAAATAAGCAGAAGGATGCAACATTTCGTCGATAGGGCAGAGGCTAAGCTTAGATGAGAGTTAAGGACCTATCAGCTGTGACAACACTACTTCACACATGGGCAAATAGTGGCTTTGTAGATGCACATGATATTTTCAGTAACTTTTTAGCACGGTAGAGAAAGCCTACCTCTTTCTGAAGCAGCATTGACAATGCTCTCGATGTATCTGTTTCAACTCATGTTCCCTATGAAAGTTAAGCAGAGGAGATTGAAAGAAGTACTTTCATTTAATATATCTTTAGCCATAACTATTCGTTGTTGGGAAGGTTTATTGTAATTATTAACAGAAACGGGCTTAGTTGTGGCAGCTTTGAATGTTACCATCCATTTTTTACCACATTCCCCTATTGATTGGGCGTCTTCCTCTACGGTTTCCGCCATTGCCTTGGATATGTTTTCATCCGTTTTTCCTCCATGCTGTTATAGAGTGTAATGTCGTCAGCACATATACCCATCTCAGTAACTATTTTATCAGAGAGGTGATTTATGAAAAGCAAGAAGAATAAAGGTCCAAGGATCGATCTCTGAGGAACACCCGCATTTTTATCATATTGCTTAGATGTACGACCGTTGAGGACCACCTGGAGTCTTCTTTTATTTAAGAAGGATTTAATTACGTTAAGAATTCGTCCAGTAAGACTATAGGATCTTATTTCCATCGCGCTATACCTTGTCAAAAGCCTTAGATATATCCAGGGCTACTGCCCTCCCCCCGCTGCCTTATCCATTGCGTGGTGTATGCGTTCAGAAATTACAGTAAGAATATCTGCAGTGGGACTAGCTTGCCTAAATCCATATTGAAATCGGACATAAGTTTAGCAAATGTAAGATGGTAAACCAGGTATTGATTAATTATGGACTCAAATATTTTGGCGAACAGAGAGACGAGACTAATGAGGCGATAGTTTAATGGGTCAGTTCTTTCGATAGAATTCTTGTAAACTGGTACCATAAAAGCATCTTTCCAGCAATCATAAAAGCATGATTTGTAAATGATTTGTTGATAGGTTTGGAGAGAACTGGAGCAAACTCAGCTGAGCATTTTTAAATAATAAAGTCGAAATGAGATCAGGTTGAGGTATCTAGGGTTTTTAATTACACAACAGAACACCGAGATACGGTATAAAAAAATTAGTTACAAAACGCAGTACAGTATATAATACTCATGTATATAAGCAAATTACATTATAAATGTCAAGGGAAGACGGGGCAAATACCATAAAGAAAGGCCGGAAAAAGATCATATTCCACATCGTAAACTATAAAAACGTATGCTAAGGCTACCATATCCCTAGGTTATACTTTATCGTGTGCTTTAGAAAAGGGATGATTTTAAGATAATTTAGTGTTGTTTCTGTGCGCAAAGGAAAATCAGGGAGAGAGTTGTTTGCTGGGTCCAAAGTACAGTTTGAGGCAAACTGATGGGCAAGTATGTATTTCTCGGTGGCAGTGCAAGCAACCCCGGGATTGTTGGATAATGGAGAATTGTAGATTGTTTATTATTTACTGCACTATTGTAGATTTTCCAGAAATCAAGAGTTCATAATTTCTGCGCTTTAGTGCATATTCTGATAGTTTCGGTATATTCTCTCTTTGCTGTCGCTACTTCTTTCTTACAATTATTTCTGGCTTCTATAATTTTGTCTTTTTTTGTACTGGACTTATAACGGATAACTCTTAGGTATGCATGTTGCCTCTGAGCAATGTTAGCTGCGCAAGTACAAGTAAACTAGTGGGGAGAGTTGGGTTTGCTATAGAACTTCTGTAGGATATGTGCTTCAATTGCTTTGAATCATTAAGTGGTCTAATTTACGCACTGTTCCGCAGACAGGAAAGAGATATTTCCTCATTGGGCGGCTCTGATTTGATCTCGAACGACATCTCACTCAACCTTGCTGTAGTGCCTTTTGGTTTGGAGCAATTGCTCTTAAATTTAGGGCCGAGAGTTTAGAGTGATGTCTATTATTATCACATCTTCATCAGCATCTTTGAGTGAGTAATAGGTGTTCGTTCAATTCTCTGGAACTGTTGTATGAAATAGATCCAGATGTGAGGGCTTAATGTTCTCACGATTTGGAAGACAGGTAAGAAATATTACTACCTGTGTCAAGGAATGGGGTATAGAAAAGTTACGGATGATGCTGCCAGCTGGTCTGTGTAGTTAAAGCAGCCTAGACAATTATTGCGGTAATCATTAAAGTTACAACATAAATCTATTTTAGCGCTAGTGTAAACAGAGACTGCTACATTGATGCTGTCAGAGAATAATTACAGTATAGTCCTGGGACGATTGAGAGTGATAAAGAAAGTGTAAGTCGCTTACGGTATGTTATAAAGTTAGTTTAATTTACATGAAGGTCTGATCATCTGATTTTAGTTTAGATTCCCTAGTCATGGGGATTGTTTTACGAATATAGGCTCCAAGTCGGTGAATATCTTTGCCAGAGTATTTACCACATATTAAAGGTGTTAAGGGGATGAAGAGATGCAAGTTAGTTTCATTCAGTGCTAGGATAATCGTGGATTTTGCTAGGATAAATGATTTTATATTATGCAAGTTATCTCTAAATCCACGGATATTTGTAAATGCAAACATCAAGGGAGGAGGCGAATCGTTATTCAAATGTGTGCCTTGTTCAAACGTTATTTTGGATGAAGCTGCTATTTCATTTCGTAGCTTCATGTAACAGTGAGAAGTGCTAAACAAAGCGGATGTGCATAGCCACCGTCATGTAACACAAGTAGACCATCAGTCGTCATCTGAAAACTCAGAAAAGCGACCTAGCTACGTCACTTCCTGTTCCCCATATTTCTTCGTCTTTTGCACTCGACCTTCAAGCAGTCAAGATCTTACAAATACCGCTCCGGTGGGGCCATAAGCCACCACCGCGTTCCTTTCAATGAACTCTCATTCTTTCTATCGCTTCTTCATGTATATTTATGCAAATAAATTGCAATTCTTTCGCTGATATATAACAATATATTTTCGTCCTCATTATGCGACTTTTTGCCTTTTCAATTCCTTTACCATTAAATATATCCACCAAATATACTCGAAAAAGAAAGAAAATCAAATCAAAAAACACTATTTCAAAACAAAAAAAAGGAGAAAAAACTTTTTCGTCGCATTTTCAATTTTACGTCTAAACACACGTGCGTCAATTATCTATCGTCCGCCATTTTGATTTTTTTTACTACTCGTGGACAACTAATGTAAACAAATCACCTCGAAAAAAGTATTTTTTCGTCGCAGCTTAAATAATAATAATAATAATAATAATAATAATAATAATAATAATAATAATAATAATAATAATAATAAGAGAACAATAAGTTTTATCTATATTCACGCACTGATAAAAAAATATAGACATTATTCTCTTCTTCACATTTTCTATGACCAAGCGTATTTTTGAACAACAATGTCTGTTAAAATTTCGACGATACCAACGGACTACTATTTTCACGAACATTTCGATTTTTCTCGCAAACGATGCACATTTCCGTTATAATCCAATCGGGAAAATAATTTTAATGACGTTCCGAATATAACGTGTTCCCTGAAATATTCTTAGACATTCTTTTCGCGTCATTTAACTCAAACATTGTTTTATTCTGTTCGCCGTCATAATCGAAGCAAAATATTACCCCAGGAAGCTGAAAGGTCAAATTTTCCTGTTGCCTCCATTCTTAATAATCAGTTTGTTCAACAAAACTATTTTCTGAGGAGCAGTTCTTGTTTACCTCAGCTGAGAAACACTTTGCACGAAGAGACATGATTACGTACATGTAACGAGCACCTGCAACGAACGACGTCACACTATAGCACAGGCGTAACTCCAGCGACATGCATCCACTGCTACAACGAACGAAAATTACTTCATTATTTGAACGAGATTTCTAACAACTTCAATAGCAATTTCAACGTGTTTTCCACGTATTTTCAACGCCAGAAATTATATATGAATTTTGCTGTGAATGACGAAGTCTAACAGACATACCATCACGTACGCGATTTATATATGGATTTTGCTGTGGACGACGAAGTCTCAAAACATTCCGTCACACGCGCGTTTTAGCTACGTATCACAACTTTAAACTTTCTTCCCTTTATCGAAATATATTTTTTGATGTGCTAATAAAAAAATATTTCAGCTTAACCATGGAGAGCGTGTAGCAACAAGCCAACTGCAATCTCAAATAGCAACTCTCACGCTATTTCAACTCCAGTTTTCCAAAATTATGGAAAGGAAAAAGCGACAACAAGCCTCTTCACGGTATATCAACCCTTTCCAGCAACACTTTACAGGATATCAACCTTTTTAGCAACAAACGTGACAACCAACACAAGGATATTCACCAAACACTGTACACGTTTGGATTTCACAACGATTCACCTCACTTCACCTCACTGAAGTTTTCCAGCTAACATGAGTAAGCTACATCATGCACACTGATACACTCATCCTGGACGTTCAGACTGCACACACCCACTGAGTACGCCCGAGCACCTGAACAACGTTGACACCGCTCTCTACGCACGGATAAATTTCCTCGCGGACCCACTTGTGACCGTAAGCGTGTAGTCGACACATTCACGACCAACGCGAACAAACTTCAACCCATCGTGCTGACCCTTGCACACGCTTCATAGACTCCATGCCAATGCAGTCTATGACCGCAACACTTGCACTCAAACTCATAATGTCATTCCTGTGATCATCCCACGGTTGTACAAGTTTGAACACTTTTTCCTGATATCCTTTAACGTCGCAATTCAATCTTTTCACCCTGCTACTTAGTAAATTAAAAAAATCTTCCTCGTTCTCTATACAGTGGACATACACGCACGCATATATATGCATATTTTTCTCCAATTTCCTTTTCTCTAGCTTACAGCTAACTAGGAAGGGAGTATTGTGGGAGTTGAAAACTCCCAGCCTAACTAGATTGTCGCCCTTTAACTCAGAAGAGCGAACTATCTACGTCACTTCATGTTCCCCATATTTCTTCCCCTTTTGCACTGGACCTTCAAACAGTCAATATTTAACAAACACCGCTCCAGTGGGGCCATGGGGCACCACCGCGTTCCTGACTAGCCAGTAAACCGCAAGTAACGTTACTCATCTTTCAATTAACTTTCATTCTTTCTATCACTTCTTCATGTATATTTATGTAAATAACTTGCATTTCTTTCGCTGATATATAACGTTATTTTTTCGTCCTCATTATGCGACCTTTTGTCTTTTCAATTCCTCTATCATTAAATACATCCACCAGTACACACATGGGGGCGGGGTCGTCTATCACACAGCCGACAATTCTGTACCCAATATACCCACCAGACATGAGTTCAGGGTCAGTTTCTATCCGGGACATGCTACTAAAAACGTCTTGATATTATGCAACTGATGATAGAGCAGCTGCTCTTATCGTTACCAAAGAGTTGTGGTACCTGTACTGTCAGTCGGGAGCAGCAGCTAGTAACTTTCAAAACGGTACTCTCAAACCTGTTAGACAAGAGTGGCCCAGTCCAATCATGTTAGTACAAATAGTAAACAAGAGCAAACAAAATGCTCAGGATAATGAGAAGAAAACGAGGCTGATATACGGAACTACATTTATTTCCTTAGTTAGGAAACAAGGCTAGGCACTGAGCGTCTCAAATGAGTCCCTGGGACCGCACCTCTGATCCTGGTTATTAAACAAAGAAGGAATATGGATATCGTTTCTTTAAGCAGTTTAAGTTTGCAATCCGGTTATTTAATCGAGTCACCAACTCTAGGGAGGCTGTCGACCAAGACCGAGGAGGCCTCCTTCCCCTAGTTGGTACCAAGATATATATGGTCAGTGGCACAGGTTTGATATCAGAGTTTTCCTTCTCCTCTATAGATGACTTGACAAGATCCACAGTCCATCTTCACGCCTAGTTTAAAAGCTAAGTATTTCTTCGCCCCTGCATGGGTGGTAAGGATTTAGTATCAAAGAGAATTGGTATCTGCTTTGAAGTTACACTTCGCAAAATAGGGTTAAGATGGGAAGATGTGGATTGTTCACACGTTTTCAGTGCAGGTATTATGAGTATTGGGTGTAGATTTAAGGTTAAAATCTACTAGGGTTCAGCAAGGATTCAATATGGTTTGAAGATTTATTAATATACTAGACTACCAGTTGCCCGTTGGGTTAGTATGTTATATTAGATATGGAATTAATGCATGAGCGTGAGACTTGTGAGGTGAAGAAAATAATTTTTGTGACATAACATACACATTGCTATGAAAGTATATTAGAATGAAAACGAATATAAATAGATTTCTCTTTTCTCTTTGTTGTACTGTCTCGCTACCTCGTCTTTGTTCAGCTGTAATTCTCTGACATTTTAGTCTATATTCTCACTGTTACAGGGTCTCTTCTTTTCATTTCGGGTTTGTTTATCTCTTATTCTATGGCTGGTTAATCTCTCTTCTCTCATCTTTATTGTTTGATTATTTCTTCTCTCTTTTATTCTCATTCTTTGATTGCTCAGTCGATTTTCTCTCAGCTTGGGCGTTTCTAAATTTCGATATCTATAATTTTATCCCTTTGGTTTTGCAAGCGAATTTCTCTTTGTTCATTGGTTTCAGAAGCTCTCCGAAGATTATACGTTTCTCTATGACGAATCAATCGAATTCGTCTTAGTTGTTCAGTTTCAATAAGCCTTGGCATGCAGGAGTGACTGAAGTATAAACACAAGAAACAAGTTCTACAAAGAATGTAAAATAATTTTTACAGCTTTGTTCAACAACTTATGAAAAATGTAAAACATTAAATTTGTTCAGAAAAAAATGGATTAAATATACGTACAAAATATGACCGAATAGTTTCAAGTATTTGTTGTTAAAAAACAACAAAGGAAAACACTAGTTAATGTACTAGGAACGTGTGCATTTACCGATCCGGATTTCCGTTTGGTGTATGCAGATAAAATACAGGAGTATGCCAAGCTATAGTAAGGTTAATTAGCTACTGGAAATTGTCAATAAGAATGTAATCAGATGACTTTTAATAAATTGGAAGAAGGGAAAAATAAATATTTTAATCACATCCTCTAGTTACAACGGGCTGCATTAGTTCCATGGTTATTGATAGTGTTAGGGAGATAACTCTGTCCAATTAACTAATTATTTTGTGTGTGTGTGTGTATGTGTGTGTGTGTGTGTGCAAATTATGCAAATTGATCATTGCAATGGTTTAGAGTTGTTACATAAAAATGATTCTCTTATACTTTGGAGACAAGATTGGAGAATATGTTTCGAAAATAAACAATTATAAAAAGTATTAATGGAAAAAAAACATGTGTTTATGCAGCTATTTTTCCGATTTGGGACGCCATAAACGTACTCTGATGTATGTTAATTAATGTTTTATGGGCGAAACGGTTTTGTATATTTGTAATAAAAAATTTAAAAAATTGGTTTCGGATTCATTTATTTAGGTTAAAAGAGTAGATAAAAAAGGTTCTAATTGTATTAAAAAACGAGGAGAAATGTAGAAAAAGGAAGGGACACCGTTGTAAAATGATCTTATGGTTTTCAACGGGTTATAGTAGATTTATTTGTAAGAAAATTGAGTTTAAATAACTTAAACGTAATACGGAAATGAACGATGTAAAAAATAAAGAAAGTATTAACAATTGTTTATTTGGATAATCTAAACGCAAAAAACAAGAATTCGGACGCTGAAAACCCACACAATAAAACAATATGTTTTATTGCCGTGTTGATTATTTATTTGTGACGCAAATAAAAAAACATATTTTCCGGGTTATGTATTTATGCTGGTACTGTAGAAGAAAATGTATGAATGTTTTTAAGAAACGTGTATTAAAAAATGGAGAATGAATTAAAATAAATGGAAGGTGGTGGGGAAATCGCCGTTGTAAATTCATGTTATGGTTGTCAACGAGTCAAAGTTGATTTATTTGTAAGGAATTGCGACAGTGTAGTTGTAATACAAAATAGTTACAAAACATCCGCACCCTTCCCATGTTAAATAATAATTTTAAATAATAACGTTAATATTTCAGTGCGCAGGTCAAATTCTGCAAAAGAAGCGATTTGTGTTTATTTGTCTACACTGTTATGGGCGTATGTTTATGTACGCATGCGCAACCGGAAGTCGTAAACCGGATGTGTAGTTACAACACCCGTTACAAGGCTATTTGAGTTTTATAATTATATAGATTGGAAAAATATAGTATAAAATTTTAGGATACGATTGGAAGTGTGCTAAAGGTGTTAGTTTTCATGTAAAGACAATCACCAGTACTTTCCCCTATATTAGGGAAAGAAAGATATAGATTTATTACTTAACAGAGATCACCTTAAATCTAAGTCCAAACTATGGCTAATACGTATAGATTTATTAGATAAGCTACAGAATATAAATATAAGTTAAGCTAATGCATGTGTTACCAATAGAAATCTATAGATGTTTAGTATTTAACGGCTATTTAAAGGTCGGTTTTCTAAAGTTTAGGATCTGAATCTAACCCCCTCTCACAAGGTAACTTCAAAGTATGTGATTTTATATCAGCTTGAAGAGAAGGACAGTGAGTTACTTGTTCAGTTAGAACAGGAGAGATTATATATCTTACAAGAGAACAGTTTTAATGTACATTAGGATAGAGAGAGTGTTGGGTACATTTTAAGAGTATAAACATTTTGGAGCAGTGTTTATCATTCAAAACAGACTACATTTAAGAATGACTATGTTCACAAAATTAGATACGGAAAGAAGGAACAATAAAACGTACGAATATATAGTAACGCACTTTAAAACAAATATTCGTTGTAAATGTGTAAAATCAAAACTGGTTTCATAAGACATACATATAGATTTAGAAACAAACATGTAACTAAAACATAAACAAATGAGGAAATAAATATATCATAGCAAGTATAAATTAATTTAAAGATGGGATATTTGGAAAAAAGAGATTTATAATTAATCAAAAATCAAATACACAGACAATTTAAATTAACTTTAGCCAATCGTTTAATTGAAAGGAGATAAAACTATCGCAAGTTTTTACTAAGATAATTTTCTTTAAGCAGTTTGTAAGTATAAAGATTCGTTTTGTTATATATCTTAAAAATATCTAACCAAGTTAAACCTTTATTGACATACACTATACAAGAATTTCTTATTTTAACATAGACTAAAGCATAATATTGGTACTTATAGGAAAAACTAAATAAAAGAGAATTTGAGCTATTAAGTACGCGATAGATTTTCCTCAACAAACATGATACTCGCTGACAGAATACGGGTTGACATTAGTTTTTTTGCCTCTTGCTAAAATATCCATATTAGATCGTTATGTGTGTGTGTGTTTTTAGATATTTCTGTTTATTTTCTGGTAATTTTACAGAAATAATCTTCAATATGTACATGTATATGTTGATTTTCATCCGTGAAAAGAAAAATCTGTAATATGTAATGAAGTTTTATTTGAAAAAAAAAATGATTATCGTGATGAATTAATTTTGGAACTGTGGAATAAAACAAAATCGTTTATATATATATATATATATATATATATATATATATATATATATATATATATATATATATATATATATAGATCCTGAGGGTAAAAGGAACACGGATTAATTAATCGTGTGGTATCGAATCTTGCAGAATATTTTGGGTTAATATTATATATTATAGATTTGATAGAGAAAATGATATGTATAGTTTTTTTGTTTAAATTTCATTCAGAAAAACAGCAATTTTCAGTACAGAAATATATTATTTGAATAAAGAATACAGTTCAGACCTTTTTTTCCTTAGACGATGGATTTTTTATGAAAGCTCATCTCATATATTTTCTTTGTATGTGCTAAATAATAATAATAATAATAATAATAATAATAATAATAATAATAATAATAATAATAATAATAATAATGATGATGATGATGATGATGATGATGATGATGATGATGATGATGATGATGATAATAATAATAATAATAATAATAATAATAATAATAATAATAATAATAATATTTTAAATAAGATTAAATATTTGCTAATGACTTTTTTCATTTGAGGAGATGAACGTACAACGAAAATGTATGTTTTCTCTATAAATTTTAACCAAAAAACTATATATGTATATGTAAAAAACGGTGTAATCATTTGCGGTTTCATAATGTTTCTTAATCTCTATTCATAGAGAAGTATTAATAGTCTATCGTCATCTACACAAGTAATGATTTTTCTGTGTTTTCCAATATGAACAACGATAAATAGAAAATAAATAAACATCCTATAGAAATAATAACTGTTAAAGTACATTAGAAGCCGAGGTAAAACATTTAAACAGGACCTCTAAATTCCGTTTATAAGTATAGAATCAGTTTTTTATGTGTCTGTAACATTGACTATTAGTTAGATATATTTATTGATTTATGAATTATCTTTTCTCTAAAAGCACAATTAAGAATTCCCGTTGGAAAAAAACAGTTGAATATCATTTGTAAACAAAACTGAATTCATATTATTGAATAAAACCAAGTGGTTTTCCGAATACTCTGCAAGCGATAATATATTTTCTATTAACCTCCAAACCTATAACAAGATGAAGGTTAATGAATAAATATTGAGAATTCGTCTTGATTGTATTTCTTCTGATTTATTAGTTCTGTTGTGTGTAGCATGTCAACATGACCTTTCATTTCACTATTCCATATTTCATTTAGATTTCCGTGAACTGTACCTTAGGCTACTTAAACACATCGTATTGCCGTATGTTAATTATTATTTATATTTCCGGCAACAGCTCTATACTTAATTATTACTTTTTTGTCCTCGGTGTTAAGACAGTGAAATATCCTATAGATTCAATTTAAAATTGATTTTCTATTTGGAAAATGAATTAGTCGCCTCAAAACTCACAACGAAATGTTCGATCAGTTGACCATAAACGATTCGGAATACAAGGCAGATATTCGACACTCATTAATAATTTCGTTTGAGGTTATTTAGTGCGGAGATTCTTAGTACACTCTGAAGAGATGATTGAGAGCTAAGAAAGTGATAAAAATCAACAACATCTAAACCCAGTTGATCTTATTGGATTCACCTGTTTTTATCGAGATTCAATGAAAAAAATTATAACACAAAGTGTGAGAGCTTTGATCAGTTTAATTAGTAAGTCTTTTCACATTCACAGGTCCAATAAACTGTAAAAACATTTAGGACAATGGCAACGCTGCTGAAAAGAAGGCAGGCTCCTTCTTCTACGTTCTAGAAAATTATTTGTGTATCTTATAATGACAGAGCCACAATATGGACATGCATTCACTATTGTTGCCACTATGCTTCTACTTTCAGACAGAGTATCAAATATAATATGTCCAGCGATATTCGCGAATATCAAAGTTGTATTCATCGACGCAATGTTGTATCCTCGTGCTTGTTTCAAATGTGCTTTAGTAGAATAGTCTACTAAACATGAAGTAAAATACCACCTTTTTATTGGTGTGGTTTCCCTATGCAGGATGTCCTTCTCCTTTAATAAATTCTTACTATAAATTTCTTAGGGCAGTTATCTTTCTCATGTAATACTATTCTACACAAGTTTAAATACAATGTGAACATACATGTCAATAATCAACTATGCGCAGTCCACTGTCAGACATGATCCCTAATAGTCGACTTTTATTTTCAGACGGAATGTGCATCATAGAAACGAGTGGCATTTTGTGCTACATATTGTTTTGTTTTAGCCAGTAGGCACCATTCTCAATTTACATCTTTTGATGCCTCGGTCGTAAAAGTCCGAAACGCGCTTTTTTTATTCAATTTTCACCCCAAACAAGTACAGTACCACTTTGAAGTAGGGGGCTACTATCGGGGACATAATTTGTGGAGGCATTATGAAGATGAGTAGAAATATGTTTGTTCACACTACACTTGACCTTCAGTACAGTTGGGAAAGCAGAATCCTAAAGACTTGTTGTTCTGGAGAAGAAACTATTGGAGTAAAAGGCTTTCTTACACCTAGGGGTCTCTACTGTAAAGGGGGGGGACTTAGTTATTGTCGATTTGTCGGGGGTAGTCACGTCGAGGAGATACAAGTGCTTGCAGTTCGTCAGAGCATTCACCATTAAAGTATTTGTAGAACAGGCAGAGGGATGCAACATTTCATCGATAGCATGAGGCTGAAGCCTAGATGACAGTTCAGTACCTATCAGGTTGGCGACTCTCTTATGAAACCTGCCCAGGAGTGAGAGACAAGCAGCAGATGCCCCAGCGTAAATGTGACAACAGTAATCCATACATAGGCGAATGATGGCTTTATACAGGTGCAGGATACTTTTAGTCAGAGTAGTTTTCTAGCACGGTAGAGGGAGCCCACGTTCTTTGCAGCAGCCTTGGTAATGCTCTCAATGTATATATTCCAGTTCATATTCCCTGCCGAGGAGTTTAAAAGAAGTACTTTCAGGCAATGTGTTCTTGGCCATTGCTATTGGTGATAGAGAAGGTGTCTTTATTGAATTGAAGGAAACAAGCTTAGTCCTGGCAGCATTGAATGTGAAAATCCATTTTTGTACCCATTCCACTACAGATTGGAAGTCATCCTGTAGCGTTTCTGTCATTTCCTTACATATGTGTTCATTTGTTTTCCCCTTATGCCTGTTATAGGGAGTGGCGTCATCGGCAAATATAACCATCTCCGAAACAATTATATCAAGGAGGTCATTTATGAATATCAGGAATAATAGAGGTCCCAGGATATACCCCTGAGGGTCATATCACGCATATCTCTATTGCCACACTTAAATTTACGAAACTTTCTTTCTAACTATGCTACCTTAAACTACACCAGCTTTGCTTAGCTTTAACAAGTGCCAGTAAATTTTGTTCGCTTCATTTTTTTCCTCACGAAGGAATTCTATAGCGTATCTTTGCGTTTAACACTCATCCATGAAAGGGGTTGCTTTCTTAGTTTCTCACTTCTAGTATCTGCCACAGAGAGATTAAAGTCTTAGGTCATATACGTATGAGCTTAGTCACGATAATAATTGCAATTTTGCAATCTCCTTTGATCAATTTGGGCGAAATAAAATTTGCGGGCATAATTTTAGATATGCACTCATTAAAAAAGAAAATATAGCGTAAGTTGGAGGTATTTGCATATTTTTAAATGGCAGAGATAACTTAACAAAACAAATAACATTAATAAAAAAAATAAAATACTAACAACCATATTATTTTTACAAAAGGCATCGTTAGAAGAATGCATAAGTGTTTCAGTTGAGAAAAATGAAAAAGGACGTGTAATCACGGGTGTCAGGGAGAATAATGGAGAAAATATGATTAGGCATTTATTTTGGTTAAGTCCTTAGGGCTACTTACTACATCGACTCGACATTATAATTTAAATTGGATCTAGGATTCACTTTCGGCAACCTCGTATCTCTCGTTTCCCTTATTTTGCCATTTAGTCCTTACGAAAATCGAAGAATTACTGTTTTCAATGTTAGAATTTATTTTATTTAACACTTCGAATCGCATAAATCCTCACGTTATATTACATACTGCAAATAAAAATAAGATAAATTATTGTTGGATTTGCATCGCTACAGATTCTGACGATGG
Organism: Euprymna scolopes; assembly: GCF_053919585.1. NCBI lineage: Eukaryota > Metazoa > Mollusca > Cephalopoda > Sepiida > Sepiolidae > Euprymna > Euprymna scolopes. Next base: position 84,719,511 of record NC_136485.1, read on the forward strand.
ACTTATTCTGACGTAATTTCCGGCAAGCGAGTTCCAGTAAAAATTGGACCCAAAACTCAGAGGGAAAGAGTTGTAACATTATTTGTCTTTTATTTGCGCGAATATCCGAAAAACTAAAATACTTTCTGTTAAAATAACATGCTTCTGAGTCTTCTAATTAATCATTTCAACATTTATGCCACAACCTTTATAAGAAATTTGTAAAACCGAACTGTCATTCGGTAGCTATATATTTAATATTATTTATATGATTAGTAAGGAAAAAAAATATTTATGCATATGTTTATACGTTTAAAAAAAACATTATGTTAGTATTATTGGTTTAGAGTACAGCTAACATATCTATAATATAAAGTTGAATATGTGTGTATGTGTGTGTGTGTCTGGTCACGAATAGGCTTCTATATGGTTGACTATTTAAAAAAACTGATTACATATAATGATAGAAGATGTATCAAGACACAGGAATGGGTATGCTTGATCTGGCAGAACGGTGATACATTAAAATTGTGGTGTCTGCGTTGGCGCCTGGTCCACAAAGTATGGAACTCAAAAATTTAAAATTAAACGAAAAAACTTTTACAAGTGTTTTTGATAAAGATGTACATAACAATACTTTGATAAGTATGTTTCAACTTAAATAGGGATGATATAATAAAATTGTGGGGTCCGCGTTCGCGCCTGGCCTCCATAGAATGGAAATAGGCACAAACTTTAATAAAGACTTTTCATATCTATCTGCGTAAGTATACTTTGATAATTATGTTTCAGTTTGAAGAAATATGGTATAATAAAATTATGGGATGTTCGTTCGCGCCTGACCTCCATAGAATGGAAATATGTCACAAAGTTTAACAAGGTTTTTTTTTTAATACATATCCACAGAATATTGTGATACGTGTTTCAGTGTGAACAGGTATGGTATAATAAATTATGAGGTTTACCTATTTTATTTTTACTTTCATCATATCCTGCTTTGGTTTTGATACCCCCACATTCGAAACTATCTCTTTACAACCCTTCCTTTTCATAACCTATCATACTTTCATAAATCAGAGTACATTTTCTGTAGGCTGTTTTTGAACTCAGTCAATGACGGGTGCTTTGCTAGTATATATATATATATATATATATATATATATATATATATATATATATATATTAGCTGTACTCTAAACCAATATATATATATATATATTTACATGTATATATATATATATATATATATATATATATATATATATGATATTCCTCAGCAATTCCAACAATACCCAGTAATAATTATATACACGATTAAGTCGAGAACAAACCGGTGTCATAAAAGTGTGACTAAATAAACACCTTTTCCATAACGCCGACATGCAAAACATATAAATAATGAAGACATTCCATCGTTGGATCAAATATAGAAAGGGACTCCTTATGAAGGTCTACACTATTTGAACCGAGTCAAATTTGTTGTTCTGTCTTTTCTGATTAAGCTTCAATAGTTTTATTTCGACACGCGTTCTCCCATCACTATAGCTTCCCACTCGCCGGTGGTTCCTTTCCCCTCCTCCTTTATATCCGTTCAACAAACTCCTTCGCCTCTAATTTGCATATCTCATACGTAAATGTGCATGATCGTCATACATATAAATGCGACGTCAGCATTTTAACTTTTTTTTTCTTAGAATAAAAAACACGAAACTCGTGCTATTCAGGTAAGTTATAGTTTTATCACCCCCCCCCGATCTCCTGACTATAAACAGGACAGAAAGGCAGTATCCGTCTCTGTCGATTACTTCCTGGAAGAGAAATAACGTGGGCCTGACTTTCCTGTGTACGCTCGTCTGTGGGTGGGTTTTCAGTAGATACCAGATCAGTTAGATGTTGCTAACATTATAATCATTCTCAAGCGGATCTGAATTAAAATTGATTAGTCGCTCACTGTTCTCAGAATCACTGACCTCAAAATCACAGGTGAATCCGGGTTACTGGTCGAAGGCCTTTAACCTGCCTAGGAACCCCATCGACTTTCATAGACTGCAGGCTGATCACTTCAGTAACCCAACCAATGTTATATTTCGTTGTTCATCTGCCACGTGGATTTTAACCCAAACGATGTTTCCTTTTTCATATTTCCCTCCAGTCACTTCTGGTTTGGGCAGTGGGTTAACTTCGACATCCTTGATTTGTACATGGTATATATGTAGCACGTCCTCTGGTGCGGTGGAAGATGAAACGTCATCCTTTGGGATGACGTTGTGACAGTAAACCGCCTCTAGTATTGAACAGTTTTTTTTTCTGGCTGCTATGGTCTTAATGGTTCTATGCCTTCGCTTTATAATACCATTTTCACTTGGTGAGTACACACATCGAAATATACAATGATCTCATCTTTAATATTGACGTTTGCTTGTAAGTACTCTTTATATACAAGTGAAGGAGCATGCACTAAATATATCCAAATAACTAATAAAATAAAACTAAAATTAAATGACGATCAGATTATTTCTCCTTATTTGAGGAAATTCAGAAAATAGGTGACCCTTTTCGTATTGGGTTTAGTTTGATTCGAAGTCCTTGACAAACAGTTTTGATGCATTAGATGCTAACGAAATCAAATCAAAACTTAGTAAAAACGTGTGGTTTTTGTGATTGCGAATAAAAAAAAACATTAAATTTGTAATTTCATTCATGTAATTTCTACTCATTATCAATTCTGTGTAGTGACGCATATGCTGTTGACAGATTTGTAATTACAGTCTGCCATTTAGTTTTCAACCGTAAACATAAAGTTTTCCTAATTTTTGTCAGTTACATGTCACGAAAAAAGTCTATTTCCCTAACAGATGTTTGTGCTAGGGCTTATTTAGACGATAGAAAATCGTGATAATCACGTGTTCTTGACATGCATTTGACTAACAAATTGATATGACTCAATAGTGATTGCAGTTGAGGATTTTTCTGTTTCAGCGTTTGAAATTGTTGATTATTATATACTTTTTAGAATCAGTCAATACATATCATTGTATACAAGAGCATGAAGTCTCCTATTGTATTCTGTTACATATACTCTTTATCAATTGTAGCTTATATACTAGCATGATTATTTTGTCTTATGATACGCATTTTTTTATCATCTTCTGTAAATAATTTTATCAAACCTGGTAACAAAAGAAACAAAATTAACACACACACACACCTCTCTAACAAAGACACTATCTATCTCGTTCTCTCTCTCTCTCTCTCTCTCTCTCTCTCTCTCTCTCTCTCTCTCTGTACATATACATATACGTATATATATATATATATATATATATATATATATATATATATATGCACGTATGTATGTATGCAAGTATAGATTATCAATAAAATAAGTAAACGACAATATAAAACTAATTACTAATATATAGAGTAATTCGTTTATTCAATAGGGATGGTAGATAATAAAGATGTGTAGAGTGACTAAAACTTTTATACAATATATATATATATATATATATATATATATATATATATATATATATATATATATATATATGGACAATTTTGAAAAACCTTGAAGTGTCGAAAATTATGATGAACTCATTTTTATTATTTTTGTCGATATTTCGCAAAAAGTGCCTCTATTATTGAAGACACCTTTATTTGAAGAAAATTTAAATAAAAATATTTGAAAACCTTTAAGTGTTGAAAATCAAGATAAAAATTAGTTTAATTATTTATTTATTTTTTGCCGATATATCACTAAAATTGTCTCATCCGTGTAAGTAGATAGTCTGTTCCAAGATTGTTTTTGTTTTTCCTTTTCTTCATTTTGTTTTTATGGGGAAGATATTTCTTTGGATTGAAAGAGAATAGCAAAGTTCGTCTTGTACGGTAGTTTAAATGAGAAGATTGTCACACACTGGTTGAAGACACTTTATTTTAAAAAGAAAATTCAAATAAATATTTTTTAAATACCTTAAAGTATCGAAAATATTGCTATTCTCTTCTACTCCAAAAGATTATTTTCATCAGACCAAAATGTAAAAAAGAATAAAGAAAATACAAACTCCTGGACCGGACTACGTACCTTCCTTGATGAGGCAGTTTTTGCGAAATATCGGAAAAGAAATATTTTTTTTTAAATAATCATTATTTTCGGAACATTAAAGTCTTTCAAACTTTGTCATTTAAATTATTTCTCATTTGTATATATATATAATATTTTTATGATTTTTATGTGTATATATATATATATTTATATGTACGTATGTATTTAAAAAAGAAAAAAACTCCAGGCGTTTGAAACGCGGTTTTGTTCATTTGGATATTTCGTCTGATTCTATGTATATTTAGTTGTAAATAATGTGTGAAGTTCGTCATCATTGCCTGCCTTCGGGACGTGAGTTTTTGTGTACAAACATTTTATTTAAAAAAAAACTCCAGCCGTTTGAAATTCGGTTCTGTTTATTTGGATTCTTCGTTTGATTCTATGTATATTTAGTTGTAAATCATGTGTGAAGCTCGTCATCATTGTCTGCCGTCGGGACGTGACTTTTTAATACAAACATTTTATTTAAAAAAAACTCCAGCCGTTTGAAACGTGATTCTGTTCATTTGGATTTTTTCGTTTGATTCTATGTATATTTAGTTGTAAATCATGTGTGAAGTTTGTCATCATTGTCTGCCGTCGGGACGTGACTTTTTAATACAAACATTTTATTTAAAAAAAAAAAAACTCCAGCCGTTTGAAACGCGGTTCTGTTCATTTGGATTTTTTCGTTTGATTCTATGTATATTTAGTTGTAAATCATGTGTGAAGTTCGTCATCATTGTCTGCCGTCGGGACGTGACTTTTTAGTACAAACATTTTATTTAAAAACAAAAACTCCAGCCGTTTGAAACGTTGTTCTATTCATTTGGATTTTTCGTCTGATTTTATGTATATTTAGTTTTGTTTTTTTTGTTCTTTTGTCAAACTCATTGGATTGTACCAATCGCCTTTATTCTGATCATTGAGGATATATGACTTTTGAAACGCTCCTTCATGTGTATTTACATGTATGTGCATGTGTACGTGTGTATATTCATTTGCAAGTACATGCTTATAATGTGTGCCTCTATGTGTGTATGTTTGCATCTGTGTGTACATGCATATGTATGTTTGCGTGCATTATGTGTGTATGCATGTATGTGTGCATGCATGTTTTTATTTCCGTGTGTATGTGAGATGGAGAGGGCTCCCGTAAGCCGTGGTGAAGGCAACCCCTCTAGGAGAAGCAAATCTCTGATTTGAAAATCATAAAGCGGGAGACAAGTACCCGCATTAAGATGGTCCGTAGTTTAATTTGTTGCTGGTTATCTTGCTCTGCCTGTTGCTGGAGCCCAACAATTTGAACCGAGAGAGAGAGAGAGAAAGAGAGATTTAGCTGTCGTACAAAGCCAAATCTCTGTAACATCATCTTTGTATAAATACTCTCTCTGGCATTTATCTATAAAATAGTCCTATAGCAATGGAAAAGTTGTGACGCGTGTAGGCTTGAAATGCTGGAAGCATGTAAATAATTGATCTGCCATCATTATATGTATCCGTGTGTGTATGTACGTATATGTGTACGTATGTTTATATATGTACTTGTGTATGTATATGCATATATATATGTATATGTATGTATATATATATATGTTTGTGTGTTTGTATGTATATATATATATATGTTTGTTTGTGTATGTATGTATATGTATGTGTATCTATGCATATGTGTATGTTTGTGTATAAATGCATAGATATGTATATGTATTTAAATGTTTGTATGTATATGTGCATATATGTGTACGTATTTGTATGTATATGTATGTATATATGTATATATATTCGTATGTATTTGAGCATGTATGCATGTGTGTATTTATATGTATTATGTATTGTGTATGTATGTATATATGTATATATGTGTGTATGTTTATGGATATATGTGTGTATGTGTGTGTGCATGCGTATACGTATATATATATATGTATATATAGCATTAGAATTTTGTATTGTTGTGTTGTTGTAAGATCAGCACTCATGCAAAAAATCCATTTGTATTAAAGATAACATTTTACAATATTTTACAATGAGAAAAATAACCGGGTTGAGATTAGAAGGTCACGTTGTGTTGTTTCCTTCTCATGCAACACCAGGTAAAAACGAATATACACTCGTGAGCGAAAAAAAATGGGTCAAACAAATTTTATGCATTTTATTGCACTGAAAGCTATATTGAACAAAAAACAATTGAACAAGGAAACTTAAACGAAACTAATAACACAGAACAAGATATTTCTTATAATAAATACTTACGATGGAATCACATTCCCTTTTGATTTCTTTAAAAGATCAATCCTTTTAGATATGCTCTCAACCAAAGTGGAACACTGTGAAGAGGAGATGCTATTCCATTTGCTTTGCACAACTTCCCAAAGTTTGTCATTGTTCGAAAAAGTTCTTCCGACCAATGCCCGAAATATTATGAACCAAATATTCTCAATTAGGTTTAAATTGGGCTTTGTACCTGGCTAAAATATCACATCAATTGAGTTATCAGAAAAACATTTTTCTGTGACTTTAGCAGTGTGTGCAGGGGTATTATCACGTTGAAAATAATGTTATGGGATATTCCCAGCTTCTGAATACTTAGAAACAGTACTGTTTCTAATATTCGAATGTATTTCTTTGCATTTATTGACTTTTCATATCTAATAAGTTCCCCAACTCCTGTTGCAGTAAAAGTTCCCCATACCATTATCCCTCCATTCCCGTGTTTAACTGTCGTTTTATGCAAGTCGGCAAAAATCTTTCTTCGGTTCTTCGATTGCACCGTTCGGAAGACCCGGGAGCATTACTAACAAGTCAAAATCTTAATTTATCTAACCAGAAAACATTCCTGAACCAGTCTGTATGTTTCTTGCCATAACATGAGAAACATCTCTTTCTATCATTGCTGTTCTTCTTAGATAAAATGGCTTCTTTGCACCTCTTTTAGAGGAAAATCCGATTTCTTTCATTCCTTTAGATATTGTATATCTAGAAAGAGAATTTCCAGTTCCTGTTTTGAATTCTTTACTATGGTCAACATAAGTGTTCTTTCGATCCTCAAATCAAAAATCTGATTGTAAGTAATTTTTGTACTGCCATAATCCTGCAATTCGTTTTTTATATCCTCGCCAAAATGCGGTCTTACTATTTTTAGGATTATTGTTTTCACTTATTATGATATACTATCATAATAATGATCTGCAAAATAGAAATTTTCAGTTAAAATTATAAAAATTCATGGAAAAATATTGAAAAATCGATTTCTTCCTTCTTTCACTTTTAGCCCATTTTTATTTGCTCATGAGTGTATATAAACTGAACGGACCATGAGTAAATAAGCAAAATGATCGTTTTTTTATCGGAGAAACTTAAAAATAGATAATAAATGAAAGTAAATCTATTCAGGTTACAAGAGTTAATCTAAATACATTCAAGTAGTTTTGTTTCTTTTTGAGATAGAAACTGTTAGAATCGTATTATTCCATCATCCCTATATATAAGAAAAGAAACGCAATTGTTCCCTTCTAGGCCAAAATAACGTAGGTTCTTCAAGTAACACATTCCACACGCAGCTTTATTATGTCTGCACTATTAGTCACTTTCTTATGTAACTAAACAACTTTATTTTGCCACATTCATTCGTCATATTAAATCCTTGTATTATATCCCAATAGTGACATCACTATCGCCGCCTTTAGAATTAGAAGTAGTTCCTATTTTCCCTCCTATTCATACCTGCTTTCACTGCCACCACTATACACTGCGTAAAACTACAATAGTCGTATATTGCCCCTTCGCAATTATATACTGCATCATAACAGCATAGACTTCCGAATCGCAGATTTACAAAATAATGATTTCTCCCATCACAAGTGTCAACCATTTCTCATTGGCTGTCCGCTGTAATTTTCTCATTCCAGATTTAAACCCTACACGAAAACAAACGCAAGCCTACTATAAACAACATGGTGGCTACAAGAGAACCCGTTATGCCAATTTTCTACACAAATAACACGACCATTACAGGTAGATTGCTTACTTGTTTTATTCGTTCGAAGTCACCCAGACTCCAAATTGAAAAAGTCTCGGTTTGGTACAGTTTACTTTGCGTTTAGTTTATCATCTACTCTCTCTCTCTCTCTCTCTCTCTCTCTCTCTCTCTCTCCCTCTCTCAAAATTGTCGATTAAACGTTATATTGTACGTATCCGTTATGGAATTCCGTTCTCTGAAAAAAAATTCAACTTTATTAAGTAGCTTTTTTTCTTTCTTTTTTTAATTAATTTAATTTTTATAACCCCTCTGATATTTTCACTTAGGTACTGATTAACTGTATGCGTATTTTTTACAGTTTCTATGATCTAAATACATATAAAAATGGGCTTTATATCAAACCCCTCAATTTCCTTGAGAATGACTAGTTTTATAAAATATTCAGTATGCTCATTAAGACAAGGTCATTTATCTTTGGCGTAGACAGATACTTTTCAAGATATAAATACCTGCATCTTGCACTGTTATTCACTTCAGGAGGAATGGATCTCTATTCTGACAGCCGTTCCTAGCATGGTGAGATTCGGGGGCGGGATATATTCCAGAAACCGTTCTTAACATGGTGAGGTTAGGGTGGACACTAACAACAACCGTACTTTACTTTTTTTTCGCGGAAGGGGTATGCTTCCACCGGGCAACGCCGGCTAACGGGTCCTGCTAGTTTCAAATACAAGGCGAAGTTTTTTTATAGAATTCGAAGCTTGATACTCACTACGACATCTTAATAAGAAACTGAATTTCATAATGCATGGGTCCGAGGTTCGAATTGTTCGACTGGCGGTATTGTTACGTACATTTATATTATCGCTTGTATGGCGATAGATATCAATAATATTTTTCTTTAAGTATAATCATAAAGCTCTGCAGAGTTGAAGTATTCGAGAATACTAAAATTGTAGATTCTGGTTTGCAACGTCTCGCGGTTCTTTTTGTCATTTGAAGCAGAACAATGACATGATTCTATAATATTTCTTTAGATTTGCAAAAAGCATAAATAACTTTAGTTTCAATTCGATATTGTCAACATAGTCATATTAAGAAGCCGAGATTAGTCCGAGTTCGAATTGCTGAGTTGTGATGATAGAGTTACGTACTTCGATAGTGACGAGTTTAGGTACAGACACATATAGATTTTTTATGGCTATTAAAATATTTATCTCTATACTTAATAAAGAGATGTCAGTTTGCCCCCTATATAGAAAATATTATAGGAATACAAAAACAGATGCCACATATAAATTTGATATGTTCATGCTACTTGCAAATATCTGTTGTGTGTGTTCCCTTTAATAGTTCCGAGGAGATGTATTCTCTCTAAATAGTTGTACTTTGAGAAATTTCAAAGTAATTTCACCCTCTTTAAAATGCTTAATGTTATCCTGGGTATTTTCTTACATTTTATTCATAATAGCCGTCTCATCGTGAGTGTTTATGTTTTCATTTGGCATTTTTAACATTTATCCATTAGGCACGCGATGCATAAATACCGAACGCTCACTTATGATGTCATTATTAAATTATGGGCGATTTGATTGGCTTTCCCATACCTGCCCCAGATTGCTGGTGTTTTTATTGAATCAACAACAAAAGCATTCCATTAATCGATGCAATGTTTTATATTTACATTTCACTTCCATCACTTATTATTTACATGTATTTCCGGAATTAACATAGATTTATCGAAACGAAACAAAAAAACAATCATCAAACTTGACAAGCCAACCTAACTATTTGTAACCTTTTCTCATTTAGTCTACAGATATGGTGATTCGAGAATATATAAATAAAACAGTAGATGTATGTATGTGTGCATGTGTGTAAATAATAAATCGATAAATTCCAAGACTTCTAATCAATTAATAATCAAATAATAATGAAATTAACAGAAAATAGTAATTAAACACGAAAGATAGTGTGTAACGAATGAAGCCTTTGTTTTGATGGATAACGCGTACAGATGTCAGCAAGTTGAAATGCAAAATGTTAATTTCAATCTGCTGATATATTTGCATTTGTTAGCGCACGCGTAAATCGAATAATAGCTAGAGGTGGGTTGACTTTAAAATCGTTGTATCTCTCTGTCGGCATTGATAAAATGGTGGAAAATGTAACCATAGTGAAACATATTTGGGTTTTTATGCTAGTTGATGGCACCAAAGACATTGTTGGAATCAGGACTATCTATTAGATGCAATATAAAATTCAGTGTAGACTTTACTCTGTAAATACAAAATCTGTATGAATTAAAATATATATTTTACGACTGGCAAGGTCGGGCGCCCTCTTGATTTTCTCAAATAAAACACTAAACAAAAGTTTGCGTTGATTACAGTTCTCCTTCTTCTTACTCTTCTGCATTTTTCTTGTTTTTGTTATTGTGCGTGTTCTTCTTCATCTGCTTGGTTGCCGCAGAAGTAGTATTAAAATGCTTCTTGAAAAATAGATATACCACAAAATAATTATTAACGATTTTAGAAGAGGTAATTATTTACAGTTTTATTTCGAATTTATAGCCTATTATCTTTCAGATTCGAGAATATATTCCTTTTTCTTCTTCTTCTTCTTCTTCTTCTTCTTCTTTTTCTCTAACTCCGTGTTGTAAATTTACATAATTTAGACTAATATTATTTAACAAGAGCGTCTTAATCAAGTATGTAACAGAGTTAATCTTTCTCGGCGTGTTGGCTGTTCTAATAAAGACCTATTATATTTTAGATTGTCAGTAATTTAAATATACCATCTTAGTATTTAGAAATATGCCAGCTATTACGGCTTTTATGTTATAGTAAATTTATTACAGTTTATTCTTATACTAATCAGGCATTTCATATTTTGATCACCTAAATTAATAATTGTGTACATTAATATTCATAATGATGCAATTTATGGCAATTTAAAAATAATATAAAATCTGTATTCACGCAAAATAAAGACTGTACTATATTCGGGATTGCCTACGTAGTTTATTTAAACCGCCAAAAGGTGTCCAAACGCTTAACCACTGAAATCGAATTAATCAACGTCTTTAAGAAATACTTACTAGCTAGTAATGATTTATTAGAGTACCTATATTTTTAATATTTGTACGTTTTGCTAATTGTTCTATATTTGCTAAAATAAGGATTAGTCATTATTGATAATTAAAGAAAAAACATGAATAACATTTTTCGGCAAACACATTTTTTGAAGATTTAGTACGTATATTATTCTATATTACTTATTCTATAACATATGATTTAATCAACACCTTTCATTATTTTTTATGAATAAAAAATAATTCTTATATTTACTATTATATTTATTTTGTCTCATATTAGGTCAGACGAGGGTAATCATAATTTTATTTGTTTTCGAGAAGTCTCGTCCATCAATTTCTCCCATAATTTCGCTCATTTATTTTGGAAGATTGCATAATCTGATAGCCTGCCAAACCATTTATTTCTGTCAGCTGTGAAGTCCTCAATAAATAAAATATGTCTGTAAAAGGTGTCAGGCAGTTTATACACAGTTAGTATTGTACCGGACTCACATACGATAATGCGTCAAATAATGTTCCCTTACTTTTTTAACTAGGGGGTCCTTTTCCGAAGCTATTATTGTTTGTTCCATTTTTCAAATAGGCAATTTCGTTAGATGGATTCTGGTAGTTTATTGATTAATAAGTAGATATATATGAATATACATAAAATATTTTAATTCATTTAAAGTTATATGAAAAATAGTGTGTTTTTCACAAGGTTACACAAATAATTGATATGTTTCTAAATGAAATATCTTTTTTTTATATATACAAACGATTAATATGCATTTTCAAAAAGCTGAATGTATGTTAGTTTGTTTTAATTTCATTTTATCTCTGTCAAAGTTCTCAGAAATCAAAGGGACTGTTTTTCCATGAGATACAAATATATTGGAATATTCAATTAAAAGTAGCCATTACCTCTCAAAACGTGAGTCAGTAAAATATTGTAAACGTTTTTTTCTCTATTCCCAGTTAAACATTTTTTATCTGTTACCCTATATCTTTCTTGTTGGTTCTTTGTCTTATTCGATTCCAGGACGAGCTTTCTTCTTATATAGTGGATCATCCAGCTTCGCGCTTTTATTTGATGTAAAATCACTTGGAGATTTTGCACTATTCTTCGTAAAAGTTAGGGTGGGTTAGTCATACTGATGTTATTTAAAGCATTTAGACAGGCTTTACTTTCAGGAAAGTATTCTCATGCCAGTTTTCTTCTGAAAACCTCCTGTACAAAGAGAACTTAGATACTCTAGGACAGTGTCTAGTAGGCATTCAAATTCTCTCTATTAGTCATTCAAGTTTTTCGCTGCTGTGTGTTAGGAAAGTACAGGTTTCCAGTTCGATCATTCAAATAAATTTATTTCAGTGTTGATTTTTTACACGATATAAAATCTGTACTTAAGTGTTTCTTCAATTTCATTTATAACTGGACTCGTTATATACTTTTATGTACTCACCGTAAGCCCTGAAATTGTTATATGGTTTTGTGTATGTTTTAATTATCCGCCTACATTTTTTTTCAGTTTTATTTTTTATATATTATACCATATTTTTATAATATTTTTCTATTTCCTATTTCTTTTCTGTGACTTTTTTATTTCTTTGCATTTTCTTAAAACACTCCCATGCATTCTTATATTAGAATTGCACAATATTTAAATCTCTCCAGTCCCCCCTCTAGCCTTAATAATCCCCCAGTTATATAACTGCCATACCGTCTCGCTATGTGTTTTGTTTCTTTTTCTTTATAATTTATGTTTTATACTTAATTAATCTTCTCTTGATTTAATTTCACATTTCAATGCTAGTTAACTCACAATAAATGCCGCCTCTTCCCATATCGTGGACCTTGTTCCATTCATTTTTTTCGGACGGGAAGCATTACGCTTTAAAATTCCTAGATATAAATAGCATTTATAAGCCTATTTTATATGATGACTTTCCTTATGTTACTGACAAATAAATTCACTTATACCTATATCTATATTATTTTTCATGAACTTACGTTTTGTTTCATCCTCTACTTCAACGTTGAGTTTCATATTTATGATAAACACTTTTATAAAGACTTTAACAATATTATTTGGACCCATTTAATTTACGCTCGTTTACTGTGACAAAAAAGAATATTAATTATGTGATAAATGGTGCACATGATGATCTGCCTGGTAGCGGATGAATATATTCTTTTGTGTGAAAATGAGTGCCGTCCATTCCTAAAGATGGAGCTTTAATTGTATAAGACAAATAGAATAGTAATAATTTAAAAGAGTTCAATGTTCATATTTTGTTTCAGTTTAAACAATGAATACAGTATCATTTTTTACATCAAAGCATAGTGTAACTCTCTCTGTTTCTGTCCTGCTAAGTGAAAACCAGGAGAAGATGCACTGACAACATTCACATCATTGTATTTGTTCTGAACTTGATCCATTACACATCAATACATATGCTGTTGGAATCAGCGCAAAGAACATAGGAGAATAAATTATTGCTTTAATTCCATAACAGGACATACACGCTTTGCAAAATATGATGTTCCTGTACTTTATTTTACCCGTATTCTTCTCGTTTTATTTTTACCAGTATTCTTCTCGTTTTATTTTAAAAATTTAATTAAGTGTTGAATAATGTGACCCAGCAATGAATAAGTCGTTAAAGAAAGGTGATTTGGTGTCAAGTAACTAACAACATATGTAAATTAAAAACTATTGCTTAAGGGCACATTTCTGTGCATCGCCACACCATATCAAAAACAAAGTGTTTTTTGTACATTTTTCTACAAGTTAAATAAAATTATAACCATATAACAATGGAATTACCATAAAGCAGCACTCCATGTATAATAGCCAACTTTATCAAGGGATGAAAATACGAGTAGCATATCCCAAAAATATTACCCCTAAATATGTGCAGTAAATGCATTCATGGTGTCATGAATTTAGTTAACACAACTGAGTCACATGCAATTCCATTACGATGACTTGAATACATACACATAAAATGTTCTTACACCCGCACATAATGAAAAAAGTGGGTTCATTCAGAATAGCTTCCGTTATCGGAAAAATAATAAAAAAAACAAAATATGTATTTGATACTGCATGACTCTAATATATTAGACACGCCTTGTTCTTTTTTTCATCTTAACTTCATTTTAACACGCTTTTTATACCTGGCTCACTTATATTCTCGCCCTCTATTCTTATAACTTCATCATACTCGCACTTTATTTTCCTCTCTCTGTCTATGTCCTTAAATCTTGAATTCATCTGCGCACATTTTATTTCTATAGTGAAGACTTGAAAAATAAATTTGAAGCATCTACAACTAATGTATCCTAAAACATATTTCTTTATCGATTTTTCGAATTTGCCTATATCTATGATTTATATATATATATATATATATATATATATATATATATATATGTTTGTCCCTTTATCCACTGCTATAAACTTTACTCACTTATCCTACTATTTCACAGACACCCCTTTACACCTAATAACAAAGCAACCCTAGGAGTATCACTATATATTATACACCATATGTTATCTTCTGAAAACAAATATTATACTCTTACAAATTCCCACCCATGCTCACCTCATAACTTACCCATTTAATTCACCTGCGGATCTTCGCCTATATCCCTACCCGACGTAATTAAAACCCTAGTACACTCCCCATGTAATCTACACTCTAACTTGCATTAATCTCATAATATCAAAACATAGCCATATTCCACTTATAAGTAATATTTTGATAACCGTTACTTTTGATTAATCCTGCTTAGTTTCATACATTGTCGCTTTAATTCTCTATCATAACATGACGCATGAAAACATACACATAATAAGTGCTGTTGTTGTCTCGGTTACCTCTGTCGATAAAAACCTTTTAACGTAAATCCCCTGCATAGACACTATACCTCTTACTTACAGATAAAATAGAACCACAACCGAACCACCCATATACCTCCCCTGAATCTTAAACGCATAAACTACTTACACTATTTAAAACTATCATAGAAACCATACTCCCCTTTTTACACTACACTTTTTATAGTACCCTGATTCTTTATCTTAGATTTCAATATAGTCAACCTAACAACATCAATAATTTTGTTAATTTATTTCGTTCCTGATGGCTGCCTCGTTCGACGTCACCTCCCCATTATGTTACATAACACCTTCTCTACTTTCTGATGAGAAGCATTAGGCTTCGAAATGCCATGGTATAAAGAGTCCCCTTTATCCCCCAACTAAATGTATGTGTACCCTTATTAAATAAATGAATCAGTCTATATTTTCAAATATATAGTCTTTGTGAATTCATTTTTCATTCCTATTGTCTCATATATAAGCTCCATTGAAATTTGTTGAACTTTATATTATCCCGATAAGTCTCCCCTTATAGAATTGAATTTACCCCCTCCTTTAATCCATTTAGTTATATATATATATATATATATATATATATATATATATATATATATATATAAAGCTGAATGTCTGTGTGTGGGGGGTGTATGGTTACGAATAGGCTCCTATATGGTTGACTATTTAAAAAAAAAACTGATTACATATAATGATAGAAGATGTCTCGAGACACAGGAATGGTATGTTTGATCTGGCAGAACTGTGGTTCATTAAAATTGTGGGGTTTGCGTTCGCGCATGGTCCACAAAGTATGGAAATAAAAAAATTTCAAAAGTAAAAAAAAAAGTTTACAAGTGTTTTTGATATAGATGTACATAAGAATACTTTGATAAGTGTGTTTTAACTTAAATAGGGATGGTATAATAAAATTGTGGGGTCTGCGATCGCGCCTGGCCTCCATAGAATGGAAATAGGCACAAACTTTAATAAATACTTTTCATATCTATCTGCGTAAGTAGACTTTGATAATTATGTTTCAGTTTGAAGAAATATTGTAAAATAAAGTTATGGGGTGTTCGTTCGCGCCTGACCTACATAGAATGGAAAAATGGCAGAAAGTTAAAGAAGGTTTTTTTATATAGACCCACAGGATATTGTGATAAATGTTTCAGTGTGAACAGGTATGCTATAATAAATTATGGGGTTTATCTATTTGATTTTTACTTTCATCATATTTTACTTTGGTTTTGATACCCCCAAATTCGAATCTATATCTTTACAACCCTTCCTTTTCATAACCTATTATACTTTCATAAATCAGAGTATATATATATATATATATATATATATATATATATATATATATATATATATATATATATATATATATATGAAGAGTAAGAGTAAAGGTTTTGGATTTATCTGCCTTATTGCTGTCTATATTTCAACAAATCTGAAATATATTCATCTTTTAGTAATAAACTTGCCCACTTATTAATGCTTGTTACAGTTTCTGCTAGTGATGTTAGAAAAATTTGCCGCCAACTTATCAAGCAGCCGGGAAGCAACAGTGCTGCTACATTAGACAAGGCAGGAATACTTTCTGTGTCCAGAAAGACACTCTGCAATGTTTTTAACGAACTTGCAAGAAGCATAAAGTCCATAGCAAGACTTGTTTTAAACTAAAATCATAAGGAAAAACTAGTGACTTATACATACATAAAAACCAGCTTTGAAAATGTACTTTTTACCGATAAGACCAGAGCAAACCTTGATGGACGAGATCAGTGGGCCAATGTTTGGGGTCGTCTTGGAGTCCCTCCCCTTCATTTATTCCGCCGTAAACAGATGAGAGTGTCATGTTTTTGGCTGGAATAATTTGAAAGTGTCGAACTGACAGGCCAGTCCTGTATTTTATTTTTAAATGAGCATTTGTTACTATGGCTTGATGACTTTCCATTGGCGCGTCACCATAATTGATTTTTTTTGATTTTTTTATGCATAACAATGCGCCATCGTACTCAGCCAAGCTTACAAAACCATACCTTAAGTCATTAGGGATTAATGGAGAAACTTTGATGTCATGGCCACTTTGTTCTCCAAATTTAAACCCAATTGAGTAGCTCTGGTAAATAATAAAGATGAAAGTTCATGAAGGGCGTGTTCAATTTTCGTTGGAGTATGAACCTTTGAGGAAGATTTCGGAAATTTCCTAGAGCATCACATCATCTCAAATCCGCTGATTGAGCTCATAAGATGACGAGAAGATATTCGAGGTTATTTTGAAGCATGGGATTTATGCTGATGAATAAATATTTCCTTTAACAAAATAATGTGAAATTCGTTCTTATTTTTTTATTAATATTGTTACTAGGCATGTTTTTTATTTCATATAAATGGAAATATGAAGTAAGAGTATTGTTTCATTACCGAAAATATACATTTTAGATACTTGCAATAAAGTGATACACTTAAAATTACCAGAAAATAGGAGTATTAACATAACTTTCCAAATGTTTATTAAAATTCCACAAAATCCTCAAAATAAAGCACCGAGTTATGCTGTATCAGCGTACCAAATGTCACTACTTTGCGTTTCATAGACATTTCAAAATTAGAAATACCTAAAATAAATCGGTACACAAGGTTTGTATAAAGGCATATGTATATATGTATGTAAATATGCTTATATATATGAAAGCATTTTTGAGAATTTTATCACTAGGAAAATAACAAGCTTAAATATATCTAATAAGAAGTACTCTTCCCTGCAACTCTGCAACCCCACAACAAAAGATTTATAGCTTATTATCGTCTGCCCATAAGAAAGAACGATATGTAGCCAACATGTTTATGAAAGGACAAATTAACAGTCGTAACTCATAGCAAATTACATTAAATATCTGTCACATATAATTCCACAAATATATAATACTTGATAGCTAAAGAAAATCATGTGTTCTACTTTAATTTGTTTCTACAAATTATTATAGGAAACACTCACATAATTTACATAATGATTGACTTCAATAGTTACACGTTTCAAGTTTGATTACAAAATGTCAGCGATTGTAAATATTTATTAAAGGCACACATGTAATTCTAAAAAATTAAACGGAAATTCGTTGTAGTTTTTACTAGGTCTATTCTATTAATAAAAAATATTAACGCAAATAGAACAAACAAGATTCGAACGTGATATCTCTTCGTCGTCAGACAGCCTCGATACTCACTCCACCATTAAACCCGCCTCTGCGCCATTCACATAGTTAAATTGAAATCTGCCATCGTATTTTGATTACAGCGATCCCGTGATAATTTCTCAACGTGAATAATAGCAAACGCTTGAGACCGAATGACGTGACTCTAAATAATAGCATCACTGATTCGTCCTTTTTATCTTTTCGGGTATCTTGTCAAGTGATGCAAGGACGATCAAGTCTATTTGATGATATGTTATTAAGAATTTACTGTTCGGAAAGACATTTTGTCTGAGAATAAAATTGCGATATTCATAGACAGACATTGGGTTGCTTCTATTTTTGTCATTTTATTTGTTTTTAATCAGTTCTTGCTTTCAAATACATAATAATTGAATTGGAAAATATTTGATTCTATATTGATCTTTCAAGTTTTCAAACTTCATCTAATCTATCACATATGCTTCAGCTATAATGTATTATTAGATGTAAAATCATTTCACTCGAAATAACAGACGGTTTATTGAAGCATAAGATAAACGTTGAATGCGTGTTTCTTCATCAAAAGGTATGTAAAACGAAAACAACCTTTACGATGTGCGTCTTACAAAACAAACGTGCGCATATACATACATTGTATGAGTGATCTGGTAATGTCACAGAGAAGACAACCGAAGCAGCAAAACTGACCGGTCAGATCTCCAGATGTCATTTTTTTCATAGGAAGAAACGATTTGCTTATATTTACTTATCCTCCATGCCGGTTTGACATAAAACATTCTCTTGTAATAATATTATGTTTATCTTTAAGAAAAAAACTATTTTTAGGATCGAACTTTTTCGATTTAGATACTTATCGGATGGATTTCTGAACAAAATATATCTAAGAACACGGCCAGACATATAACTTACCTTTCTTCTTAATTTGCAAATGGTAGGCTCATCGGTTCTGGAACGTATGCGGAACGAACTCACACACACACACACATTTATACACGCATACACTTACACACGTACAGACAAAGTAACTTTTATATAATAGTAGAAATATAGATAGTAACTTAGTTTGCGTTTAATATATTTGTTGTTTCATTTTTGTTGTTGTATAGCTAAATATTCAGTTGAATGATTATTTGATATTTTTAAAAATTATACTTTTTGCATACGGTTCAATTTAGCACATGAATGAACAGTTCTATTACAGCAACCACTGTAAAAGAACGCGAGAGAAATGTATGCTCAGTCCGTCAGGTCAAAAGTAGTTAGGAAGCGGCTTGGTTTCCACCAGTTTTGGTAAGTAGCAAAGAGGATTCTGAAAAGAAGTGTGTGCTCTATTACAACTATCATCAATGGACCTTAGGTAATCCGCTCAGCAGCAGACAAAGCCGAACTTTGCTAAGAAGAGTGCAGCTAATTCTACCCTATGCGAGCCACGCCACTAACCCCCAGTATGTTCTTCAACCAGAACTAACTCTCATACTTACAAAGCTGTTTAAGCGTTGTTTTAAGGAGAATTGCTTCACAACACCCTTGATAATCTCCTCAGTATACTCTGCATTTAAGAGTTCAGGTGATCGGTCATCTCCCTCTCAGCACAGACCAATACATCTCCTCTGCATAAGTAAGTTGCTGAAATCTGTGCTAAATAGAGAAATAGTAAAGCACCTGACCAAAAATAACCTTTTATCGACATGCAATATGGATTCTGTCCTGCTAGATCTACAGCAGATGTTGTTACGGTTATTTCTCCTAGTATCAGCGAATCTCTGGAAGGAGGCTTCCTTTCTAGGACAATTGCTTTTAACATATCAAATACCTTTGATAGTCTATGGCAAAAAGGCCTACTTTACAAGATCTTTACCTACGGTATAGCTGGAAGTGTTTTCTCAATTATTAAATTATTTTTCTCTGATAGGTTCATAAAGGTCGGGGGGCAGAAATGATAAACTCACAGTATAAATACTGTAGTTCTGTGTGATTCTCTTTCCTCTTATCTTGAGCATGTGGTACAATTGGGAAATAGGTGTCTGGTTACTTTTAATGCATCTTATAAACGCTCTGATCTCCATTTGGCATCAATTGTAATAAATGGCTTTCGTTTTTACAAGCTTCTGGGCTTGACCTTTATTGCTGAATAGTCTGAAATCGAACACGTACATCAAATCCGTTGCCGAGGTCGCTGGGAAAATGATGGAATCCTTTTATCGATTCAGTAGATATCTCACTGCTGATACAATTATATATCTATATGAAAGCCAGGTACATCCAATTATGGAATACTGTTGCCACATCTGGGCAGGAGCTGCTAGAAAGGCATTATCATGTCTTGACACAGTTCAAAATAGACTCCGTAGCCTAGTAGGAGATGCCCTTTTCTCTTCCCTGCAATCTCTTTCTCACAGAAGAGACATTGCGAACCTCTCTCTGCTTTACCATTATTTTCATGGCAATTGCTTGTCTGAGCTCTAATTTATGATCCCCCTTGCTAAACTTTCACGAGAAACACTCGTCTAGCTGGAAACACTATTAATAATTCCACAGTCTTTATAAGTGCCTAAACCTAAACGTAGATTCCATGAACAAAGTTTCTTTCTTAAAACTGCACAACGATTAAACTCTCCGCTGTTGTCCTGCTTTTCAGCTGACTACAATATGGTTGTCTTCCAACGTAAATACGTTTTTGATGTGCCGTTCCTCTTAATAATCCAATTTAGCAAATTTCCACTACTAACTATTACTACGATATTGTCTCATTGACTACAGTATACTCTTTAACCCTTATCCTCGAGTGTCCTCTGGGACTTGATCAGTGGGGAATTCTATATAAAAAATTAAATATGGAGTTAAAACTACGTGTTAGCATATACCGTCAGAACAAGAAGTCCGGGATGATATGTCACGAAGGAGACAGTTAATCAGAATCTGCAATTCTAAAATGCTGTAAAAGAATAAAGCATGAACTAGTAAACTGAATAATGCTATTACATTTTTCGAGGATCAGATTATAACCCCATTTCCTGTTTTGGCATGATGGAAAATCGTGAGCGAAATCTCGTGGGTGATATTTTTTTATAATCTTCCAACTTCGTTCTCACAGAAAAGTAGTTTTTTTTTTTAATACTTTACTCAAACGCTACTTTCATAACAGATACAGGACTGTTCACCAACGTATGTAAAACGTGTACATAAAAATCTCGTCTAGCTAAAGCTAATCTCAATATATTCAACGTTACCTTAACTTAGGTTTAACTCCTATGAGCAAAGTAATTCCTCTCAGTAGAACTGCGTGTCTGTCGGTAGAACATTGTACCACGTCATCGCTTCCCATATAACATTGCAATTTCAAGCCCAATATAAACACTGCTATACTGTCTTCTAAAGTGTCCAGTATATCTACCAGTTACAACTATCATAAAAACAACCCATGGTCTACTTACCCAATCCAATAATCTCGAGTGGCATTTGGGCTTTCACAGATCGTGAATCGTTTGTCAAAAACGGCATGTTGCAATTCCGAAAAATATGTTGCTGCTGTTTTATTTTTTAATTTTTTATTTATTACTACTATATTCAGGAATAAAGAGACACAGCTACGATCAATTGAAAAAAATAGAAGTAAGTGGACAAAATCATCTATTTATGCCATTACAACAGCGTGTTCATTACGATGTTGTATTATATACTTCTCAACAAGGGGGCAATTGTTATTTTTCGAGGAGGAGAACGAATGGCAATCTTTCATAACTCAAGAAATCTTTCATTGTAGGCTACAATTGTATTGATAGTTGCTCTATTCGAAATTCTTATTTTTAACAGCCTTCAGTATACGAAGTGCCACAGATTACAATTACACGCAAGAATTGTTATGTGCAATATAACTTAAAATGTGCATCGATTCCCGCTATGGATAACCATTAAAGCGGCAACTTCAATAGTCTACCTGTATGTCCTAAATGCTTACTTAAATAATAACACAGAAATAAAAGGAGAGAAAGATGGTTCCAGGAAATGGAAACAACGTGCTCGTCTCTGAAACTTTCTCTCGTAATATGCTTTAAGCTACATCGTTTTTAATTTTACAATGTGTTTCGAATCCATCTTACTCACGTAGTAATCTGCTCCACTATCGATAAATATTTTAATACCGATCTCGGTAACAATGCGATTTACTCCGGCGCATACTGTTTGAGTACTAATTTTTAATCCCTCCGTTGTGTAATGCCATTCGTGCCATACTCCAACTAACAGCATTCTATCACACTCGCATTTATTTGAATACTCGTATATTACAACTAGTATATGCACATAAATAAACTTGTTATTTTTTTTCTAACACAATAAACGTGTTATATTTTTTCCTTACACAAATTGTACAGGTGAGGTAGAGACGAGCTATCTTATGGTGAAAAGTCAATTCAAGATTTTTTCTGCTATTTAATGTAATTTCTGCATCATCACGTATAAGCCTGCGATAACTACATTAGTACAAGCAAAGTGTATAAGGTTATTACTAACATATCACAGCCAAACGGTATCAGTTGGTATATAAAAAATATTATGAGAGGATCACAAATAATAAATTAATTCAGCCTATTTTGATTGCAGAAATTATATGACAAGTATTTGTTTACATTTGACTTGAATATGTTATGTTGTAGCTTTCAATACAATAGGTCTATATTCTATAGTTGGTATTTTCTTGAAAAAAAAACTCTATTAATGAAAAATTTGTTTGATTTTATTTGGATGTATTTTCGACTTATTCACACCGATAGCCATTTGATAGTGTCGGTCCAAATATTCTTATAGTTTGACTATGGCTTGTGTATATATTTCTCAGAAAGATCCATCATTATTATTCAGCGCTAAATAAATTATTTACACAATTTTTCCACACTGATCAATCTCCTCGTCGTAATGCATATTTATTCTGTTTTTATTTGTTTTTTGGTGATCTCATTGATGTTTCAATTCTAATGAAGCAGGATGAATTTTGGAGCGAAATTTTAAATCGATCAATATGCTCTGACGACAGAATACTAAGTAAACAGTTGCGTATTTGTACAAGCTCAATACTCATCAAAGCAATTGTGCAATAACTTGTTAAAATCAGTCAAGCAAACAGAGTTCTCTATAGACTTCATCAATAAACAAAATGTGAGAGTTAAATACAATTATTAACGCATTGTAATAAAATAAACAGCTCCTTGGAAAATGCACACGTTAATGTGACTGCGTGTCCGAAAACATGCAGATAGTAAAATATGTTGTTTGATCTCTCTTAAACGAAATGCAATTTTAACGAGTACACAAACCATTCGTTTATAATCAATCTAATTTCTCGCGATAAAAAAAGGAACCACCCGTATGGAAACTAATTTATTGGTCGATACTATCGAATATTAACAATTTTACCCGGCATTGCTAAGGGCAATAAAGCATTTAAAGTTTTAAAAAATTTGCGAAGTTTCTATATTGAAACTGTTATTTTATACGTCATTCAATCCATCTGTCTTTTTTCGAATTTCCATTTCTCTTTTTTGCATATCCCTATTACGATTCAATTCTCAACTCCATGCAACTAATTTCTTTCTCTTTTTTAATGTATTGAAAATAATGATAATGAATATCATTTATCTAAGATTCTACTATTTTCCTTAATAATATAATGAAACTTTTGTTTATGATAGTGTATCTTCAAGAAACGATGAGATTATTGTCTTCCCTTTTATCTGTAAAACATAAAATGTATTAAATGCGTATACTACATTATTGTATACATTTGCTTGATTAGAGTGCCGAATATTAGCGCCATATAAACTTATATTCCATTTTATGTATAAAATTGTCTTAGAAAATCTCGCGAAAGTTTTTCGGCATTGTAAGGCAGCGTGAGATCTAATATCTGCCTCTCATATGATTGACCTATCTAGCATATTCATTACTCCCTAGTGACGGCAAGTAATCACAATCTTACTCTTTCTAGCACATTAAGCACACTAAATTAACTAATACGACGCACAAAACATAATATTCTTATATTACTATTAGGGTTATCCTGGAAAGTTCGGTTTCTCGGACAACGTTACGTTTAAACACTTTTTCCTCGACCAATGGTTTTTGAATACTTTTTGGTTACTTTATATCATTTAAAAAATAAAAAAAAATTGTTCTCACATTTATTGGTCCCATATATAACGAGACTGAAACCATCTACAAAACTTAGACCCCAAAGCACAACAAAAACATTTTTCGGGTATTCTGTCAGGCGTTCTTTAGAACAAAGGGAAGCCTTAGAAATATTTATTAGTTTTGAAGGAAAAATACGAGCGGAAAAATACATTAAATTACAGTATTTCAAAGTATAGCTTAAACATTGACGTCACTAACAGAATTTTC
This sequence comes from Euprymna scolopes, assembly GCF_053919585.1. NCBI lineage: Eukaryota > Metazoa > Mollusca > Cephalopoda > Sepiida > Sepiolidae > Euprymna > Euprymna scolopes. Next base: position 84,744,115 of record NC_136485.1, read on the forward strand.
TTCAGTAGACACTTAGAGATTCACATATTATCTTTCCATGTATATTTATATAGTTAAGATAGAAGACGCATATGCATATGCGTGTGTATGTGTTTGCATTACACTCAAGATTAGAGTAGTAGTCCGAAAGACAAAGTAATATGAATTATCATCTTTCATCTAAAAGCCTCAGAAACGAACAGAAAGGTCATCCGTATCTACAAAGATATATCAATTCAATATAAAAGTTGGTGTCTTCTGTGGTAGCCTTCAACAGATTTTACCAGATTTTATCTTGAAAGTGTTTACGTGAAAATATATCTAATAGAAGGAAGTGTATTACATGCACACATAAGTAGAGAATTCCAAAGTTACGCCAATCGGTGGGTTTGTTCGGACAGCGTTCGTTAGTCAGACGGGAAGAGAATCGCAGTAGCTAGCGGTCTGAATTTATTGGTAACCATGAGATGAAAAGAATCCGTGCAATGAATTAACTATGGCAAACTGTGTAGAATGTTTCATAAGTTTACCTTAAGTCTTAATAAGTAATACGCCAATATTATAACGCATATTTTTTAAACATTGTGAAAGTATATGTATTTGTTTTTTTTTTCAAGTAGTTGTAAAATATTTATATATTAACATTCATACAGAAGTAACAGTTGAAAACTATTAAATTAAAACGGGTGATTGATCAAGCTGCATACTATTTCAGATATAGACAAGCGTTTTCGCAAGTAAAGAGGCGCATGCGCTGTCTGCCATTAAATTCAAGTTCATTTCTTGTTACCACCTTTTATTCTACGCATATATAGATACTAAAACTACATTATTTTGTAGGCAACACATAGCTAAGAAATAGAGCTCGGTAGATGGTGTAGCTTCTTTGGTCCATACATGAATATAAAAAAAAAGTATAATAGGTATATTAATTTCATGACCGGAATTGGAACAGTCAAAATTGGCTTAATATTATTCATCCAATATTGTATATTGTAATGTGATATTAACGCCAAGTAAGACTAATTTAAAATGTAGGGAAGATTTAAAGTAAAACCCATAAATTATATATATATATATATATATATATATATATATATATATATATATATATATATATGATTGCAAAGTCTTGTGAAACGAGTGCCACTCCCTCAGACACCTAAAGTCCATGAGCCCAAAAATGACTTCCATCGCCACAGGACTATTTTAATAGACAAATGCCTGAGGGAGTATCTATACAGAGATGATGTTACAGAGTCTTAGCTTTGTACGACAGCTAAATCTCTCTCTCGGTTCAAAATGTTGAGATCCAGCAACAAGCAAGAGAAAGATAGCCAGTAAAACTGCAGACCAGCTTAATGCGGGTACTGGTCTCCCGCTTTATGGTTTTAAAATCAAGGATTTGCTTCTCTTAGAATAGTTGTCTTTACCACGGCTTAAGGGAGGCCTCTCCACCCCAACACACACATACATACACACAAACACACATGGTGCTAGTTGGCCGTTGACCCCGAAAAAGGGTTCATTCGCACTTTGGAAGGTCTTGTTTTTAATCCTTCAGGGAAACTAGCCACCCTCCTCACCAAATAAGTCTGGTGGGGAAACCAGTTTAGTCGCCGGTGACCCGACCATGAGGCAGGTATTACTGGGTTACATGGTATACATATATACTAGCGGGGAGGAGGCCTCCAGCGTTGCCCTGGCGTGAAATACGCGTAAATATGATATTTAAATTTGCCCAGTTTTCGTATATATTATTATAGAGTCGTTATTTCAAGAGTAAAAAAGTAAGTATTTGGGTGCCATCAGCTTAAATCGAAACCGAAAGTGTAGCGTTCAAAGCTGGTGACGTTACCACTGTATAAACGTGACACGCATATAAACCGATTAAAAATTAAAATCTACAAATAAAGTAAGATGAATATACAACATGTTTAACGATTTTTTTTATTTTTGATCAATTTTTGACCCTTAAAACAATTTTCTCCAGCTAAAGGCCTATAAGAGAACGGCCCGTAAAAATACCCAATTATTTGAGGACCCTGGAACCGCTCTGAAACTTTTAGTTTCGACTGAGATACAATTTGAAAATATGGAGAAAAATAGACAGACATACAGACCGACAGATCGTCAGACGGATAGACATATAGCCGTTTATATATATATATATATATATATATATATATATATATATATAAAAGTGAAAATGTCTCTGTGTGTGTCTGTGTCTGTGTACATTTCCCCACGCAATAACTCTGTCAATTTTTAGTCTACAGACTCGAAATTAGATATACAGGGTACTTAGATTTGGGAAATCTTTGTAATCTGTTTTCGGCCAGACATTTTGCTGTTAAGGGGTCAAAGTTCAACGATTTGACCTTTGAAAACTCTACCAAACTCCTCCGACAATTTTGGGTATAAACAATTGAAATTTTAGATATAGGTTCGTTGAACATGGATCTAACTTAATAACTTGATTTGACCCCAAAACAATAAAAGTTAAGGGGTCCTAATAGGAGTAAAAGTTTTTTAAAAAATTTACCTCTGCGGTCTCTACCAAATTACTCAGACAATTCCTGGTCTAAACATTTGAAATTTTACCTACAGGGTATTCAGAGATAGGGCAAGCTTTTTAATCGGTTTGGGGTGAAAATCTTTTGTTACCAATATATAAATGTATATATGTATGTATGTTTGCATGTCTGCCTAAAACTTACGACAGAGGCGACGGATTTTACCAATATCAGTATCGTTTTGAAGGTCGAATTTTTAGACGACAAGTATCGAAAAATTCATCTTCAACTGGGCACTGTTCTACAGGGGGTCGCTTTTCCTCCGATATTTTTAAAAGTCATCCTCTCCTTTCGATTGTCTAGCCTTAACTTAAACAGAAGTCATTTCCGGTTTGGCGGTGGTCGTAACAGCAAAGACGTCAGGTTGTTTCCCCGTTCTTTTCCTCCTTCCCGGTACGGGTTCGAGCCTGCCTTCTTACTACACTTTTTTTTTCTTTTTTTTTTTTTTTGCTCAACGGACGCCTCCAAACACCCGGGCAACGCCGGGTTGAAATGTTAGTATATATATAAAGATATTTCGTTCAAAATAAAGCATTTTATACAATATTGTTTTTTTGCAGGTAGATGTCGTCACCATCTCACATAGAACGTCTGGCATTTCCAAATAATTACTTATTTAATATTGACTAAGCTCAACATATCTGAACTTCAGTAATCTAAAGGAAAAGTGTGGGTTAACTTGATTACGACGTGTATCAATAGATACAATCGTAATTGTTTGAAACCTTTATCTCTTGGCAACTACTATCGCATTAAAGTCCACATTAGTGACTTCGAGTAATTTATGTGCGTACCACAATATTTCCCATGTTAATTATATAATATAATAAATTTGATAGTAAAACGTGGAGGATTTCAGTATTAAAAATATTATAAAGCCGTAAAATATGTAAACCTACTATATTCTGGACTTTGAAATTATAACCAGAAACATTTACATTAGTATGCGTGCATTGTCCTGGATTGTCTATAATTGAATGTTCCGATAACGAGATGGAGGTTCGATGAGAGAACACCAAATGTTATTCTGAATAGAGAAAAGAAAAGAAATCTACGTGGCATCGGACCTGCTTCATATGTTCACTGTGTTTTGAATGGTGATCGCCTAATGCAATTGACCGATTTCTAATAGAATCATTACTTGCTAAAAGGGTACCACATGGATAGAAATTAGGTTGCTACACGACATGATAAGCGACGAAAGACAGTAACGATGGCTGATTTTGTACTCTCCTCCATAAACAGTATATCGGTAAAATAATTGATGAACAATCCAGGTACAGATAGAGTTAGTGTTACGAATAAATGGACAATAATACGATATCAGAATATCATTATTGTAATTGCAATACGCAACAAATTAAAGTTGTGAGTTCCTAATTTTCTTTAGGCCTTTTAGAGTGAAAATGATACTTCGCGTAATTTAAATTGTAAAGACATTTTCACATTGATTATTATATTCACGGGAGTTTGTCCGATGTAATGTCTGTTACAGCGATCTGTAAGGTTTGAAAAGTGTTATCTATATATCTATAAAGTTACTTTTTTCTCGCTCTGATATGGATATTTTCTATTGAAATTATAACAATACATTCCTTAATATACTCAGTCATTAATATGCCAGCAACTATATGAAGGTAAACTTATTTGCGTATTTGCTTAAAAAGGACGGGTAATTAATGACTTACTTATTTTACATAATAATATTTAATAATTTTATTTCTGGTTCATTATTTTACTGAATTCTATTTATGCATTGTTTCTAAATTTTGCATAATTGCATATAATTTAAGATATATTCGTTTTAGCACACAAACTATCTATCTATCAATCTATCCATCTATCTCTGTATATATACATAAATATATATACATATATATACACATATATATTTACATATATATATGTATGTATATATATATATATACATACATATATATATATATAATTAATAATTAATTATATAATTAATTGTAGACGTATGTTAAAACTGCGTTGATATAACTCCTGGACGTATGTGAGATTGTGTTTTTTGTTAGTGTTGTTGTAATAACGCGTCTTGTCATTGTAATGTATAATTGTCGATAAATTAGGCGACACGCAATTATTTTTCTATTTTTCTCTATTCTCTTAACATTCTAAACTTCCCTTCCGATTAATTCTTACTTTCACTCTTTCTCTCTTTAACTATCTCTCATCATTTTCTTTTTTTTCTTTTCTAGCCCTTGCTTTTTATAATAACCCTTTATATTGTTTTTTTTCTCTATTTTTTTCTCTATATTTTTTTCTCTATTTCTTTTTTCTCTTCCTCATCATTCTCTTTCCATTATTTTTCATTTTTTATTAGTTTTCTTTAGATTTCCCCTCCCTCTTTACATCTTATAATTAAAGTTCTGTGTTTGAAGTTTTTTTTAAACTCCAACCTTTAAAGAGTTCCTACCTAAAAGAAAGCCATTATTCATTGAACATTTGAATAGTCAAGTCGCTGCCTGATGATATCTGTTGTTTGATTGAAACAAATGGCTATTTGTAGCAACGGGATGTAAACAAGTTTGTTTAACAATAAATAAGTATTATTAGCTCTTTTTTATTGAGCACTATCTAACAACCTCGTTGAATTCATTAGTTTATTACTTTTGAATAACAAAAACCGAGTATATATATATATATATATATATATATATATATATATGTATACGAGGTACCTAAAATATGTTTCCAGACGCTTTTGTACATGCATTTAAAATACACGTATATTTTTTTGAGACTTTAGTATGTTACTCGTATACATCGTGTGATATAATTGACCATTTTTTTTTATTTAAGGTTGAAATAAACAGCTACAGTAGAAATTGAAAATACACTCCACTAATGACTGTCGTAGCTGATGAATTTTAAAACAATACAATCCGGGCGTGAGGACACTTTAGATGAATGATATGCAATAAAATTATGTTTAAAACTTTAAAATGTTACAGAAACGTTTTAAACTGATTTTGAACTATCTGGCGTCAATTATTATTTTTGAAGTTGTCTAGAAGATGCGAGGAAAGTAGGGAGTCTGTTAGAGATGATGAGATTTGTGGAAGGATTAAGGAGATCAAAACATCAAAGTTGTGAGGTCAAATAAAGAATTGGTCACGCAATATAATTTATAAAACAATTTTAACAGCAATTTATATAAGTATACTTGGTGTATAGACAAATGTCTGTAGAATTTATTTCCGTAACCTATGAAAACAGACAAAATGACGTGACAGATTTGTATATTAGGATCTATATGCTTCGTTTTTTTAATTCTTTTCTATTTCATTTTATTATAGTAAATATATATGCATGTTATATGCATATATATTACAAAATATTATTGATTTACATAAATGTCAGGTAAATAGTCGTATGCATATATTAAACAAAGACGTCTAATATCTCACAAAACTTAAACTGAATTTCAGATAAACAATAAACGAAATTACTTTTCTGCCGTTGAAATATATTCTACTTAAAGGAGTATTTTTCAAATAATTTTAATGAGGATACCAAAATATATCATCCCTCAAAAAAACGTACTTATCTATCTATAAAATTCTTTGTGTGCACAAATCGATATTTAAAGGTTAAAAATCATTATTTTAAAGTATTCATACGGCTAAACCAATAGCACAGAGGAATTAAGCGGGGAGTTGTATGTTTTGGTTTCAATTTTAGTCGATAGCATTTAAGTTTTTTTAAATTTACTTTTCGAAATCGCTTTTATATATTGTCGATAGAGAATTGGTCTTATAATAAGAAATAAAGAATGCGTGGATTAAAATATATGTGTGTTTCTTTGTATGGGTAAGTTCTAATCCATTGAAATCAAAAATATTTTTCAAAGCACGAATATATATATATATATATATATATATATATATATATATATATATATAAGAGATTATATAATTATTTCCACAGCCCAAAAAACGCCGCAGCCCACAAGAGCCATGCCAGCCAACGAACCGGATGCCTACGACTCGAGTTTCGTCCTTATTTATGCTCATCAGTCAGGGATTTGAAACCCGAGTCTCCTGCATGCGAAGCAAGCACTCTACCAACTGATCAACCGCCCTGCACACCAGAAATTCTATTAACCAACACAGATGAAGCAAACCGCGACGAAATACAACTGTGTAATAGACCTACTTCATCTCGGGTATGTCTGACTGATAGCCCAAATGAGGGCGAAACTCGAGTCTTAGACTTCCGGTTTGTTGGCTAGTATGACTCTTGTGGGCTGCGGCATTCTTTGATCTATGGAAATAATAATATAATCTCTCACATTTTGAAAACTCTATAACAAAAATGTCTCGTAAGATTAGCTCTGCTGGATGGCGTCGTCCTTGAGAGATCAAAATTCCTACTTGTGAGACACCGGCTTGGGTTTCAGCTGGTTGGATGACCACGTGCCTTGTCGAGATGAAGTAGGTTTATTCCACAGCTTGATTTGAAGTTATTTTTTTAATTGATGTGAACACAAGAATATGTCAATTAAAAGTCAAATACGAACAGGGAACATTATAGAAGAATAAAAGGCCAATCAAATTAGGTATAGGTTGGTTAAACAGTTAAATTAAATTTAACTTAAATTTGCAGTGGTTGAAACAATTACAAGTGCGGACTTCTTTTTGCCACCCGTGTATATGAAGAAAATAAAGATATAAAACTATATATATATATATATATATTTATATATATATATATATTTATTTATATATATGTATATATATATATTTGCATATATATATTTATTTATGTATTTATATATATATACATCGATTTATTTATTTATATATACATCGATTTATTCATGTATTTATGTATTTATATATATATATACATCGATTTATTTATTCAATATTTATTCAATGAAAGTATTTATAAATATACATATATATATATATACATACATATATGTATATATATATATATATCGATTTATTTATTTATTCAAGACTTATTCAATGAAAGTATCATCAATTACGGTAGTTAAGTAAGTGAAAAATTGTTATCCATTTTATTACCCGAAACATCATCAATATTTTAGTTCGTTCCTAATATAACTACGCTAGACATCACATCCCTATTATGTTCCTTTCATCTTCTCTTATCTTCTGATGAGAAGCATTAGGCTTCGAAATACCATATAAAGAGTTCTTACTTACTCAACACACCTAATTATGTTACGCTTATTGAATAAATGAGTAAATATTGATATATAAGTGTATAGTTTTGTATCTCCATTTTCTTTATTATTGATTTCTATATAAGCTCTAATGCAATTAGTGGAGTTTTATATTATCCCTATATATCTCCTGCTAAAGAACCGATCCCTCGTTTATATATATATATATATATATATATATATATATATATATATATATATACATATATATATATATATATATATATATATATTCAAGCAAATATTATTAAGATTAGCTCTGCTGGATGGTGTCGTTATATATATATATATATATATATATATATATATATATATATATATATATATATAATTTTGTTAAATACGTACACGGGCTAGTGTTTAATCCTTTGGGTAAATGTCAGTGCAGGGTATCACGATTACCGCCAGTCGAGAGATTCAAACAACTCACACGGCCAACTTTATCCGCGAGAAATATGGTTGAAATGTAAACATTTATTTTTAAATATCAAGATGCCCATTCATAATTATCTGCGCACGCGAGCTTAAGTGACCGACTTTTATTTCTACTGTAAAATACTGAACAATATGAGCCGAGTTCTTAAAAGGACTGACATAATTATAATATTTTTCAATTACTTACAAGCACTGTATATATTTTAAAATCTGAGATAATTACCGTAATCCAGAATATAAGAGAGTATGGTGCTGAATGCGTTGTTTGATTGTATGTATACATTGTATTCTGAAAGTATCCTATCCAGATTTCGTTGAGTTTCGCCAATGTATATTGTATCACAATTAAGACAGGATATCGAGTATATGTCAGCCATGATATGATGTCGGATTTTATTTCATTGTGGAAGAGTTCATTTTAATAGTTCAATACCTATTTTGTAAAATCTAATGTGGGGTTTGTAATTAGTGTTAGTTGATAAATTGCTGTAAAATGTTGGGTTAATTTAAAAGCTATCTTAATCGCGTTTTGATGACCAAGCATACTTGGATTTTGTTTTTAGTATGAAATATGAAGGGCATTATAAAGTTTTGAATGTACGTTCATTGTATTTGAATTCGTCGTCTAAATGCTTTCAGGGCTTCGAGATAAATGCCTATTATAATACCTGTTTTACTCAATTGTTGTGGTGCGAATAGAATTGTATTTAACCGCGTTTATAAGTTGGTATGTAGTGAACATTATAACTTTATTTAGTATTGGTATTACTTGAATATCAACCAAACATACGTAATTATTTTTAGGAAGTAAATTTAATTGTGGGTACTATGTTATTCAATTTTCCAATGATGTTTTTTTATTTAAGATGTTTCCGGAAGAAATATCAATTGTGTCTATGTAACTAAGGTATGATGGACTTTTAGGATATCTGTATTTAAGTCGTCATAGGTAATTGTATATATATATATATATATATATATATATATATATATATATATATATATATACACACACAGGGTGACCCCAACAAACGGGCCCGACTATAATTACGGCCCGACTATAATTAGGTCCCGTTTCTTAGTGTGTTTTGTCCGAATGAAATGAAACTTTGGTCATAAGTAGTTTATTATATTCAAAACATCACATCCAAACACTAGGGTCTTTAGCCTTTTTTTCTCCGTTGACTGTAAAATACTCAGAAACCATTGAATGTCCTCTTTTTTGTGTCACCCTGTATATATATAATATACATATATATGTATATATATATATATATATATATATATATATAGAGAGAGAGAGAGAGAGATAGATAGATAGATAGAAAGAAAGACGAGCCTACCCTGTCCTGTTGAGACAGTATATGTTATAGCTTGCTATGAAATAGTGAGTATAAAAAAGTCATCTATAAATGTGATACTCGTGACGAAAAGAAAATATGTTTAACAATTCCGTAAATAAATCAGGAATATATATTTTGTTATATAACTGAAACATTTATATTAAAGTATATTAAAATTAAAATTTCAACTAATTATACCTCTAGTATATGCATATGTGATTATCTTCATCCATTTCATATGCATAATGAAAAATTATTAATTGGCAATGCTTTATTATTTTTTGTTAGTAGAAGGTGCATCGAACAAAGTATTATGGTATATGTTCGATGCACAGTTAGGAATTGATACGGAGTAGTCACCACAATACAACGTTACTTTATAAGTATGGCGGCTTTTGTTAAAAGTCGCATTACTTGGTTTACAAAGTCATTATGTGGAAGTGACGTCAGAAAAATTTTAAGGTACAGATGACCAACACTGTAATGCAGCCTTTTAGAGCAATAAAAACAAGAAGTATATTCAAACAGTGTTCATTTGAATCTCATTAACAAAATTTAAACTTATATAATAAAAATTTTATGCACTGGTCTTTCTCATATCAAACCTTAAAGGTGTTGGCAATTTTTTTCACACCAAACATAGAAATAGAACAGTTATATCATTTTTATCTGTTTTTTTAAATATATTTATGATCTGTTTTATTTCCGATAATCCGTTTATTATCGTTTTTTACCCAACAAAAACAGTTCATAGATATATTGAAACATAGTTCATAAACTATTTTGAAATAAAAAATTTCGTTGGAAAAAACAGTTTATTATATTTTATATAAGTTATATTTTTGTTTGATGTACAGAAAATTACCAAAACCTCTGATGTTTCATAAAACAAATCCATAAAAATATTTTTATTATAAAAGTTATAATTGTGTTATTAAAGTTCAAATAAAACTGTTTGAATAAAGTTCCGTAAGATTTTACTTGTTTTCAACTTGGACATTGAACATTTCCCTTAAATTAAAAGAACAATTTAATTTTAGACACACTATAGAAAAGACTTCCTATTATAATTTATACATATAATCGGTCACTAAATAATATAACAAAAATACGCACATTTGATTTCAGTTACACATCTATATTTGAACCATAACTGACATGTTTATTCCAAAAATAATATGAATTGCGTCATATCTTTTTACATATACCAACGGCTATATGGCGTTATAAAAAATGTTACTTTCTTTCACGACGCTATGCCGCCCCTTTTTGTGGATATCTAACGGCAGTTTCTGATATGGAACAGGGTCATGAATTTCATTACATCAAGAGTATATTGTCAAATATTTGTACTGGTGTTTTTCTTTCTTAATTTCATTCATCCAGAGGAAGTCTTGAATGAAAGACGAAACGTTGATGAACACATAACATGGTTTTTTTCTTTTTTTATTTGTCTTTTTGGTCCGAATACTATTTTTATTATTCTCATCACGCACAGACACACACAAACACACACACACACACACACACACACACACAAAAACACACACACACACACACACACACATATATATATATATATATATATATATATATATATATATATATATATATATTAAACAGGATAACTGGAGGCATATCGAGTTGAGGACACGATCACATAAACAATCGAGGGGAAGCGAAGAAGACGTTCATAAAATGTAAGCTCGAGACGTTTTTCAACCGATATATTGTGAAGAGGGAAAATCGGCGAACACGATTAAAAAATATTAATGATTGTCGTTTTAAATCAAGGTAAGTAAATTTTGGCTTGGCTGGGAAGATACGACTTAGGCAGATACTGTTATTATATAGTATTTTGTATAATATCAACATTTGCCGCATGTATATCATTACTGGAATTGCTATTTGGTTTATGACATTTATCTTGTATTTTGGTCTAAGTCCTGTTTTACAGAGTTTCCTTACACGGTGGTCATATTTACTGCACATTTTACCTTCATCTTGATCTGCGTTACTGAATGGTTCATTTCTATGGGAGGCTATTTTAGGTTTTGACGTTGTTCAAGGTCATTGATTTCAGTATTTCATCAAAGGGTATGTTACATATGTTGAATGTCTTCTCAGCTATGCCAGAACACTTGGCACACTTGTCGAAACAAAATTGCATTCCAAAAGTTCTGGAAAAGTTATGTACAGCATGCAATTGTCGACTTAAGTCAACGTCTGAGGAGACATATAACTTGAGGTCATGTATAAAGGGTATGTAATTAACTGTTTTGTTTGGGTCTTTTTGTCGCCCCTTCTAAGCACTTCACTTTGTATTGAGTAGCTTCTCTGATAGATCTATCGCCAGACTGACAAGAAAGGGGGATAGGCTATTTACTTGAAGATACCTGTTTTCATCTTGATGTTAAGGATTTCACAATTCCGTAAATGTGGCTTAAGGCTATTGTTGTTTGTAATATTATATGTGCAGTCATTGTCTCGTTAATTAAAATGAAAAAAAAATTAATTGAAGCTTGAACAGTGACACAACGATCAAAACATATAGTTATGAAGGCAACACTATTATCGAAGTGTCAACATTATAAAAATTATGTTTGAATCATTAAGAAAGAAAACTCATATTTACTTTTATTGAAACGCAAAGTGAAAAAGCTAAATTTGTTGAATCGTCTAAAATGTACATAATGCTTTTCCCAGAACACAATTCACAGATCTCTGCACATAAAGTGGTTTTAAAGAGTTTGAAGGCAAATGTCAATATCTTTTCAACTGTTTCATTTTGTATAAGTTACTTGAATATGGTAGATTTGTTTTTCAATTTTATCCGTGCTACATGAACAGGAGATTAGGTCCTTCACCTTAAATCAGCAGCAAAAATAGTCGCCTGGTATTTTGCATACGGCCATTTGAACTACGTTAGATATCTTTCTGTGTGTATCTATGAGATGTTTGCTGTTTCTGATACAAACCCTTCAATGGCAAAACATTGCTTGGGATTGTGTAGGTCAGCAACAAACCTAGTACCCATTTATTCAGACGGCATGGGACCAAATAACGGAACAAACCATGAGTAGAGATAGCCAGATCAGAGGTTAGCAGATTGGATTTTCAAATAATCCCAATGCCTTTCATCGTTAGATTTTATTTTTCAATTAACATGCTTAAATCTTTAAAAACTGTACTGAAATGGCTGAAAAAGGAGAGGGTTGCCATAATAAAAAAGACCTAAATACTTCTTGATATAAAAAGGATGAAGCAGATATTCAGAGTGGAATGCAGGCAATTAAGTCTATGCAAACTCTATTTGCATATTATAGAACATAATTAACATTTCATCAGGCCAGGTAGCAGCACCTGAAATTAAAGATGTTATTTTGACATTACATGAAAAAAGCTTATTTGCTTTTTGCATGCATTCATTGGCTGTAACACTGTTTACTAAATTTAATGAAAACGGAAAATAAAACCATTTGAATTGATGATAGAAACAGAGAAATGTCTTCAAACTTTAGAATATTTTAGGCTGCAACTGGCACCTGACTAACAACTTGCTCCAGAAACTAGAAAAAATTCTGTGCTCTCTGGATGGACAGAGAAATGTGTGTTCTTTAAATACTGCTCGTTGTGATAGTATCCTCATAACTTGAAAATTTTATAATACCTTACCACCTTGTCAAAATAGTTTACAGTTACATGCAGAAAGAGTAAATTATCAGGCTGCTATTTTACGGCAATGCTTTCACATTAATAATGATGCTCCTTCTCCAACAAACCATGGCTGGAAATATGAAGATATGGTACTAGTTGTTCATTGGAGCAGCGTTCTAAAAACTCCATCAACATTAATCAACTTAATAAAGTGTACTGTAAGACAATTCGCTGTGACCCCAGCCGTTCTTCTTATGTTCGTTAAAAATAGCCTTGTACCGACCTTTGCTAATGTGTAGATTGTTTTAATGTAGCTAAAAAATAATGAAGTGCAGCAGCTAAATGAGATAGAAAATGTTGAATCTCTTAGATGAGATTAGAGAACAATCAGTTATTTTTCAATTCCTTCTAAATGTTTTACTTCATAACAATTTTTCAATATAACTGAAAAAAAAACTCATATTACCATTTATATATATATATATATATATATATATATATATATATATATATATATATATATGCATGTATATAGTCAGTCTAAGCATTAAGGTTTGTATATCTGTCAATGTGCATGTGTGACAAAATTACATCAAAAAGTAAATGGTCATCAAAAATGAAAAAAGTCACTCAATCACCAGAAATATTTGAAAAAACCGTTTGCTTTTCATATTTTCTTATCAAACGAATATATATTGCAGTGTTTTATGAGGATATTTGCAATTTGAGAAACTAATACAAGAATAGAAAGAAACCTTTTCGTTGATATGGATTTACAGAAGTTATTTTATTTCATGAAAATTCCCAATTTAATAAATAAACACATCATATAAGAGAATAGACGTCTCAACTTTTTGTTGATACATTTGTGTTAAACAACTCATTTAAATTCCACTTTATATAATATGAACCATGAAAATGCACTGTTTTTATAAATGACACACCCTGTATTATCTCCCTTTTTTTAAAGTAGTTTGCGCATGTGCTGTGGAGATCTCTACAGATTTGAAATTAGCACGAAAAATACTCCTAGAAACACTTGAAATTGTATGATATGAATAAAGATCAACCAGCTCAAAAACTCAACTCTTTTTTAGTCTCTGGCGCATAGCTATGGGCTCTATTAATAAACAACGGTTCCCCTGTCCGCCACCTGGTGGACGTGATAAATAGACAGCATACCATTTGTTTTTTATATTGGTTCATGGCTTACTTCTAAAAATAATTTCTGACAAACCAATGTATAGAGAAATTGAACAAAATTTTTGACAAACCTCTTATACAGTAGGACAGAAAGAAACCCCTTAAGGATGGTTTATGGTAGGTATTTAATTTCTTTGTACGTTCCAATAGGAATCTGTTTTCTCCAAAGACATAAAGAGAATACACACACACATTATATATATATATATGTGTATATATATATATATATATATATATATATATATATATATATATATATATATACAGTGGCGTCCAAACTAATTTAAAACCAATATTTGTTAGAAATAATAATCAAGAAAAGCTGAAATTTTGACAACTAGTAGTCGTTATCATCAATAATAACATACTAAAATTTGAATCATTCGCAAAGGATAAAAAATAAATTATAACAATTATTTATATATTTGCAATGTAGGAACGTCCAAAAGTAAGGGACAAAATTGAGAAAAACAATGTAGACAGTATGCTATATTCAAATTAATTTATTTCCTCTAAAGAAGTCTTACTTATTCATTTGTAAACGTTTCATCAGTCAGCACTATGACGAAAAGCCAAAAACTTGATTATTCTGTGAGGCAAGCTATTGTGAAGCTATACCAGGAAAAGCACACCATTAGAGAGATTTCAGAGAAAGTTAAACGTTCCAAGAGTGTTGTAGGCAGGGTTGTTAAATCCTACAATGATATTGGCAAAATAGTGCTTATAAAACCGGCAGACCCCGCAATACTTCAGTAAAGGAAGATCGAATAATGCAGTATATGTCATTAAAGGACACTTTTAAGTATTGTACACAAATTAAAACGGTTATGAATAGTGCCGCATGTGTTAATCTGACAGACTGTTTCTAGACGACTGCAAGAAATAGGGCTGTTTAATCGAACCCCAAGGGAAAGAAACCACTTGTTAGTCCGAAGAATAAGAAGAGGTTATAATCTGCAAACAGGTGTGTAAATTGGGCAAAAGTATTTTTCAGTGATGAAAGCAAGTGTAATTTATTTGGAAATAATGGAAAAAACAATGTAAAGAGTCGTAATGGTGATAGATTAAGTGCAAAATTTTATAAGAAAACTATCAAGTTTGGGGGCGGAGACGTTATTGTATTTGAAATGTTTTCTAGCCAGGGTACAACGCCTCTTGTCTGGTTACAAATTCAGATCTATAAAAACATTGTTCAAGATAATGTTGTGACAATCATACAGGATTCAGGTTCCGATAGGGCTACCTTTCTGCAATATAATACCCCATGCAACAAGGCAAAGATGATAATGAGTTACCTTAGCGAGCAAGATTTCGAAATTATGTATTGGCCACCGCAATGTCTTGACTTAAATACAATAGAAAATCGTTTGAAGACATTAGGAGTGAAAGTTATGGAAAGAACTCCTACTAAGGCAGAGGATTTGTGGGTGAGGCTTCAAGAAGAATGATCTAAAATAAGTAGCGAGGATTGTCAAGAACTGACTCGTTCTTGTAGTCGAAGATGTGCAGCGGTCTTTGGGACCAAGGCCACATTTACTAAATATTGATTGTACATGTATATTTATTGCTTTTTAGGGGGCTATTTACATTGTTTTTCTCAATTTTCCCCTTACTTTTGGACGTCCTATTTTGAAAATAAATAAATAATTTTTATAATTATTTTTCTACCCTTTGCAAATGATTCAAATTTTAGTATGTTATTATGGATGATAACGACTACTAGTTGTCAAAATTTCAGCATCTTACACTTGTTATTTCTAACAAATATTAGATTTTTAAATTGTGTCCATTACATTTGAACGCCACTGTATATATACACATAAACAATATAATTAGTAAGGATTGAAGTTACATTAACAATTAGGCCAAGGCTGATTAAGATATGTGAAAGGGAAATTAAAAAATCATGGGCAAAATATATAATACCAATTTTAAATGCATTAATATATTAGAAATGGAAAACTAAGAAGGTATACAATAGATGTTGAATGGAGGTGAAGTCATTTAAAAAGCAAATTAAAAAGAGTATTAATAGGACAGGAATTTAGTAGAAGAACATTATACAAGAGAAAGAAACATACAGGATAGCTTAAGAGGAATATTATAAAAATAGGGAATAAAATTTAAAAGTAATAGTAAAAATAGTGAATAAAAAGGTGGGGGTTAGAAAATATAATACGATAAAAACAAGGAAAAAATAATATATAAGGACATGGAAAATAAAAATAGAAATACTTTTTTTCAAAAATTAAGCAAACAAACGTTGATTGTAGCAACTCCGATTACTGGAGGATTAATTCAAAAGAAAAAGAAAAAACAGAGTACACGACGGAGTTAAGATCAGTTAATAATTTTGTTCAATATTTCTGGTTATTTCACTGCAAGAATCACTTTTTTTCAGTAATTTTTATCTCTCTGTTTTTTATACCTCCCACACACGCATATATATATATATATATATATATATATATATATGAAAGAGAGAGCTTATGTGTTCCTGTGAGAGTGTTATATCTGACACAAGCGTTGTAGTATAACAGTTTCATGCGCTGATTCAGTTCGAGCTATTGATTTATTTACAGGCATACAATTGGGATGCAAGTGCACTTCTCTCTTACAACAATTCGAGGGATTATTAAATTCCCTTGTAGTCTCTGACCTTGCGGCGCTTCAACTTGTCGAACATAATGGGAATGCAAGAAAATAACAAATGGGAATAGAAATCTGATAATCGAATTTGTGTTATAACTTACGAGCAAATCAACCTACCACAATTTCGGTTGCGAGGGAAATAGTGTCTAATATCTCTTTAAATCGAATCAAAGAATAAGAGATAATTTTATTTTTAAATAATTTGATATGCGATATCTAAAATGTGTTTTAGTTTCGGCAATTCAATTTTGTGTTGTTTTTTTTTGTTTTTTGTTTTTTTTCATAAGATTCGCTATTTTTATAGGCTTATGCGTAGAAAACGGGAACAATCACTTAAATTTGCTGGTCTGCCAATGCTGACTGAATTAATCATGGTAACATTATATTACAATGATTATCAATTGTTTTACTTTATGTTATACCTAGATACATGCATCCTATAATCCAATTAAAGATCTCTGTTACTTATCTTTGTTTTTGTTTTTAAATATAATCATCCACTGGCACGTGCTTCGTCGTCTAAGTCTCATCATAGTGGCTGAATAGCGAGATTCGGAATCTGGGTCCCATGGGACGAACTAAACTTCTACCACTAGACTATCTCGCACGCCCGCTTGGATATGTCGCGCTTTACATCAATGTTACTTACTTGTTTTTGTTTTTACAATATGTTTTTGAATTAATTCAATTATTCATACGAAAGTGCATTTTTATTTAAATGCGAATTGGGAATAATTGTCCATTTTACCTACTTGGTACATGGAAATCAGTCAGTATCTATAAGACAATTGAAGTTGAATTGATTGTGGTGTTTAGTTTTTGTTTTACAGCACATAAACACTATCTATCATTTTGTTAAATATCTATATATTAATACGCTTATGCGTTTCGACCATTATCATCTTAATGATCTCTTAGAACCCAAACGGAATATTCAAAATCGCCCTGACCGTTATAATGCTGAATTCCCTAAGAATGAAAATGGATTATTCCAAGAATCCAATAAACAATTGTTTAAGATGAATAAGCAAGTGTTTGGTCAGTGCAAATCACAATACAAATAGGTTAGTTTTAGTCAGACAGCGTTTGGTCGGCGCAAATCATAAAAGTAATACTAATATGCTATTTATCACCAGCCAGTTTGTGGCCTGTGCAGTCCATAGTTTTTATACGTTAGTTATCGCCAGCCATTCTTTGTTCTGTGAAGATCACAGTATTAATATTGCCTAATTGCATGTCATGTCAAAATTTGTGTAAATCCACACGCATTTCAGGTGAAAAAACATTACCTACGCTAGGTTCATGTCAGTATTAGTAAAATAATACGGCGTTAGTGTAGATTAATGATCTTTAAAATTCACACAATATTGGTTGGCACCTTATTAATTAATCCCATGTCAAATCGGAATTACTATAAATTATAACGCATTCCAGGTGAATATATTGTTAACTACGTAAGTGTCATGTCGAAATTAGTAACAACGTAGAGCGCTTGAGCAGATTAAGAATCTTGTAAATCAACGCATTTTAGATGGAAAGCATTATTACGCACATAAATGTCATGTCAAAAATAAGTAAAATTATAAAGTGCCGGTTTTATTAGGGGCTATCAAAACTAACGCATTTCTGGTGTAAACATTATTACCTACTTTGGTGTCATGTTGAAATTCGTATAAATTCCTACGCATTTTAGGCGCAAATATTACTTTATTTAGGTTTCATGTTGAAATAAATTACTCTATACGATTTGTGTGTAGTTTTTTTTTTAAACAGCGTATAATAACATTATTACCTACTAAAGTGCCATGTCGAAATGAGTAAAACCATAATATGCTTGTGTATTTTTTACAATCAAATCATTTTCTGCATGAGAATTACTACCTACTTACGCATGATGTTGAAATTAGTATATTGTCAAATATTTAAGGTGAAATCAGTATTACCGACTTAAGTGTAATGTAGAAATTAGTAAAATCATAGTGTTGGTTAGTAGGTCTTTTAAACCAGCGCATTTTGTGTGTTAACATTATTATCATACTTACGTGTCATTTTAAAATTAGTATAAATTCCAATGCATTTCAGGTAGAAACATTATTATCTGTTTTAAGCCTCATGTTAAAATTAAAATCATAGGGTGCTTTTGTTGATTAGAGAATTTTTAACATCGCATTTCAGGGGCAAACATTATTACCTAATTATGTGTCATGTTGAAACTAGTGTGAATTCAAACGTTTCAGGTGCAAACATTATTACCCTACTTTAGTGTCATGTCAAAATTAGTAAAAGTACAAGGTGTTTGTGTAGATTATGAATTTTTTAAACCAACACATTTCAACTGAGAAAATTACGTACTTACATGCGATAATGGATTTGTATAAATTCCTATAATTATTGAGAGTGAACCAATAGAAATATATTTACAGGAAAATCCTCGACTGCTTATATTGATTAGGTATAGTTTAGTTCAACGCATTTTGGATTAGAACATTTTTCTTACTTACGTATCTTCTCGAAATTAGTATGAATTATAAAAATTAATTTAAAAAAATACAAATAAAAACCAATTAAAAGAAACAAGTAGAGTGATTTATAAATTGGTACTCTTTTAAACCGAGGCATTTAAATGGAAAAATACTATTAAATACGCCCTCGCCATGTCGAAATTAGTAAAAATTACAACAATTATTAAAAAATAAAAAAATAAAAAAATATAGATGCTGTGACACTACGAACTTAAACAAAATCATATTCAAGGAGAGCGAAACTTTGTTTTAGTCGTGTTTGTAAGTAAGCCAATAGAGTAGTTTTGTTTATTAGGGATCTTTTAAACCAATGTATTTCAGGGGTAACATTATTACCTACTAATGTGTTATGTTGAATTATTATTCATTCTAAGGCACTTTTGTTGAAAACATTATTACCTACTTAAGTGTGATGAGAAAGTGAGTAAAATAATAGGGTGTTTATATTTATAAGGGACTTTTTAAACCACACCATTTCAGGTGCAAACAGTATTACCTACATATGTGTCACGTTGAAATTATTAGAAATCCTTACGAATTTTAGGTAGAGATATTAATAACCTATTTACATCTCATGTCAAAATTAGTAAAACCATTTTGTTCGTTTTAAAGTCATGTAGAAATTTTTAAAACCATTTTATTTATTTTTGTAGAGCTTGTGAGGCCTCCTTACATTTATTTAATGTTTAGAGTAACGCTATAGAAGATTTCATAGTTTAATTTTTAGCGTTTATCTAAAAGAATAATGATTCCCTTGGCGTAGTGGTAGAAACTTGCTTTTTGTAGTGCTCTATATGCTCTATATATACTTTTATTTTGTTCTTCTGTTCTGTTGAGAAGAAAGTTCTTAAGTAATTTTGAATTTTTATTTCAAATGGCCTATTTTAAAATAAGTTTTCCTTATAATTCGTTTACTTCATATATCATTCTCAATCGCGGTTAAGATATATTGTTTAAAACAATTATGTTTAATTTCACAACGTTGAATACAAGATGAAAGAAATCAAAATTCTTAATTTAATTGAAGCATGGCCGAAAAGCTGCTGAAATAGTTCACAAAACAAATGAAGTGTTTGGCCAAGGAGTCAATACTGGACCAACAGTACAATTGCGATTAAAGAAATTTTCTGGCGACAACGAAAAATGATGACAACGATCAATTAAAAGCCTTAGTCGAAGCCAATCGACGTGGACATGTTCGAGAACTTGCTTTTGAGTTAGAAGGTCGCATATATAAATTTATGGCTGGTTTCGAATCTCGTGACAGACAAGAATCGTTACTCGTACACTGATGATTGCGTATGCATGACACACTAGTGATTGTAAGTATAAAAAATAATTGTTATTTAATTATTATTATATTTATATATGATTGATCCTCCACCGATCTCGACGTATGAGCTCCGCCGTAACAACTATATTGCTCAGAAATCTACACAGTTAATTTGTTTATAGTGGAAAAGATTTCGTGCAGTACCAACCGCATTTTTCATACCACTGCTCATCTTTGTCAGTGTAACGGTGGCCACAAGGCAGGCCCAAGCAGCGGAGCTAAGGTTTTACATAAGTTATCTTTTTCCAAGATGCATGTCTTAACGAGGACAGAGTGCATCTCTCTCGGTAAATTCAACACGCGTCCAAATACAAATTTAGAAATTACTGTTTCGGCGCGGTACATAAAGGTCTTATCCTTCTCAAATAGTTACACAATAGGTACTGACAAACCTCACTGTTGCTTAACTGCAGTGATTCTGCCGTATATATGACGTCTTTTTATGAAATTTGTGCCACTCTATATAAAGCTATTCCCCGCTCACTATATATATATATATATATATATATATATATATATATATATATATATATATATATACTAACATTTAAGCCCGTCCTTGTCCGGGTGTTTGGAGGTGTATGTTGAGCCAAGAACAAAAAGCGGTAATTTTTTTTAACTTTGACCTTTATTATGACCCCTTAACCTTTACTATTTGGAGCTCAAATGAAGTTATTAAGTTAGATCCATGTCACAGAAACATATATCTAAATTTTTAAGTGTTTAGACCCACAATTGGCGGAGGAGTTTGGTGGAATTCTTAATGGCCAAATCGTTGATCTTTTACGCCTTAACATGAAAATTTCTGGCCGAAAATGGATTAAAAAATTTTTCCCAAATCTCAGTACCCTGTATAACAAATTTGGAGTCTGATGACTTAAAATTGACATAGTTATTGCGTAGGAAAATGTACACAGACACACACACAGACACACACAGACGTGTTCACTTTTATATATATATATATATATATATATATATATATATATATATATATATATATATATATATATATACGATTGCCCACTAAAATGTAGCTGGATCTCTCTAATCAATATTTTTTTCAGATTACGATTCCTAATTTTTTAAAATCAACATTTAACACTTTTTAAGTGTGGTGTTCACTACTCATGCAGCGAATATTGATTGTAGAAGCCTATCGAAACAATAAGCAAAGCTTTATAGCAACCATTGTTTTTTTTACATAAATGTCACCACTTATCTAGGCCCGGAGGCCACTCAGTGATCAGGATCATTGCGTGTACAGCAATCAATGAGATAGTATTGTAGTAATCATTAGTATTGGACATTTGATAGTGTGTCTTACTTAAGGGAGCGGTTTGTCAGGAATTTGTTTATGTTGGACTGTAAGACATACAAGTTGTAGTCAGGTGGGAAGCAGGCAAACGGAAGAGAATACCACAGTCGTGCACTTCTAGGAAAAATGATCTGTTCATGGAATCTACCTTTGGATTTAGGGACTAATAAAGAGTGGGAAGATTACTGACAGTAGTTTAAGCCAGACGGATGTTTCATGTGTAAGATTGGCGAGAGAGGGGGGCGAGAGATTGGAGCTCAGAAGAGCACTTGCCATGGAAATAACAATAAAACAAAAACAGACTCGCGACGTCTCTTCTGTAGGAGAGAGGCTACAGGGAAGAGAAAAGGGCATCTCCTACTAAGCTTCGAAGTCTATTTTGTACTCTGTCAAGGCATGATAGGCTTTTTTAACAGCTCTTGACCAGATTTGGCAGCAGTACTCAATCCTTTGACGTACTTGGCTTTTATACAGATAGAGAATTGCATCAGTAGTGAGATATCTTCTGGAGCGGTAGAAGGATCTCACCATTTTCCCAGCGTCCTGTGCAACAGACCTGATGTACGTGTTCCATTTGAGATCAGGAGTAAAGGTCAAACCCAGATGCTTATCAAAACATGGACCCTCCCCAAGACGACAGCCGTCCATTTCAATTGATGTCAGATGGGGATCAAAGCGTTAATGGTGTAAAGATACAAGCTCGGTTTTGTATGCATTTAAAGTGGCCAGCCACCTCTTTCCCCACTGTACCCCGCGCTCAAAATCAGAGGGGAGAGCATTAGAGATAACTTTCTCTTTTACGGCCTTTGATGTGTTGCCATAGATTGTCGTGTCATCAGCATATATGTCAACGATTGATTTAAGTATGTGTTTTGGGAGATCATTGATGTAAATCAGGAAGAGAGTTGGGCCCAGGATGGACCCCTGAGGGACTCCAGCATTAATACTGTGTTTCTCTGATTTCTGCCCATCAACCACTACTCTTATGAACCTATCAGAGAGAAATGATTTAATTATTGAGAAAACATTTCCAGTAATACTGTAGCTGGAAATCTTGTGAAGTAGGCCATTATGACATACCTTATCGAAGGCCTTCGATATGTCAAGAGCAATTGCCCTGGAAAGGAAGCCTTTGTCAAGACATTCACTAATCCTGAGATATAATCGTTAGTACATCTGTTGTAGATCTTGTGGAGCGGAAACCATATTGCATGTCACTAAGAACGTAATTGCTGCTGAGGTGCTTTACTACTTTTTTATTTAATATGGAGTCAAACAACTTGCTCATGACACACAGGAGACTTATTGGTCTGTACTGAGAGGGGGATGACTTTTCACCTGAATTCTTAAATACAGGGCATACTGATCAGGTTTTCCAGGGTGTTGGAAAGCACTTCTCCTTAAAACAACGCTTAAACAGTTTTGTAAGTACGGGTGGGTGTTCTGGTTGAAGCTTTTTCAGCACTATAACTGGAATGCCGTCAGGGCCAGTTACTTTACTGGATCAAGATTCTTGATTAGCTTGGCGACCTCACGCACAGATATGTGTATGTTGCATAGCGTGTTGTCTATTATAGGAGGAAATACGGGGAGTTGATGACTATTGTCGCATAGGGTAGAATTAGCTGCAAAGTTCTTGAAAAATAGGCTGGCCTTGTCTGATGCTGATAAGATGACCTCAGATGTATTGATGATGGTTGGGATAGAAAGCACGCTTCTGTTCAGGATCCTGTTTACTATTTTCCAAAACTGGTGGGAACCAAGCCGGTGCTCAGCTACTTTGGATTTAACGAACTGAGCATATAGTTCTCTTGGATTTTTTATTACTCTTTTACGGTAGTAACTGGCAGTCTTGAAAGCAGCTTTAGTCTTAGTCCATCTATTACGTTGGTAGCTATGGAGAAAGTGGTTTCTGTGCGCGATGGCAGCAGCACATTCTCGGGAGAAGTTTGGCTGGCTATTAGGGCTTTGTAGAAGTTTTTGGATGGTATGAATCGGGCTATGCCTACAAAACCATTCCGTCAGGTATGATACTATAGAGGGCACATCCTTTTTAAACATGGAATGCAGAGATAGATCAGATATAAATGTACGGAAGCTATCCCAGTCAGCTGAAGAGTATCGATATACAGTACGGTGGAGAGGTACGTCTGAAGAATTCTTACATTTCATTTTTATCTTAACTGCTACAACGGAATGGTCGGAGGATCCCAGAGGAGATAGAACGGAACATGAACATAGCTCAGGGGAAGTTGTGAGGGAAAGGACTAGAAGGCTTGCATACTGGCCGGCAGTATCGGGCACACGTGTGGGTTCGTGAACAATCTGAGTGAGGTCATAGGCAGTGGCAAAATCATGACAGAACCTCCCCTCGTCGTCGGTCTTATTTGAGTGGGTCAGCCATTCCACATTATGGACATTGAAGTTACCGCAAATGTGAATGTTAACCGATAGATGAGCAGACAGGATGTGGTGAATTTTCTCAGATATGCTCTTAAAGATAGTAACCCCACTGTTGTGCGGACGATAGAGGGCAAATATAAATACAGTGGTGTAAGCTAGTGCAACCCGGAAGTACATATAAGGTTAATTAGGGTCTTCTCTGGAGATATCCCTACCACATGGAAAGCCATCTTTAATGTAGGTCCATATTCCATGTCCATGGCAATCTTGGGGGTCAGATCTAGATGTTAAGTTAGAGTATCCTTTAATTATGAATTCCTCTAAGGAAGTAGTTGGCCCTCTGCCAGTTTGACTTAGAACGAATATGTCCGGTTTCGTCTCATGTAATTGTGTTTCAACCTCTGGAGTGTTGGAACGTAGACCCCTGATGTCGAGAAGTAGACCTGGTAGTAGGGGTTTAGGTTGGAGGATACGGTTCTATGTTTCTTCGTATTTTATTTGGGGGATGAGATTTGTCATGTTGATATTTTTGGATTTGTGGAGCAGGTTTATAGAGAGGGAAAGTAAGAGGGAAAAAGACAAGATTTTTTTTCTTTTTTTTTTGTAGCACATGATTAGCTAAAGCCGACACAATTACCCACTAGTATGGCATCAAGAGCCCCTACCAGAGCCTACTGTATGGTCCAGAATCCATTCACCAAATGGCAATACAGCAGCCCCGGTACTTTGCACCTGCTGATAGGAAAGCCTCCTTAGTCGTTAATCCAAGGTTTTGGTCCCTGACTATCAGGCGGATAACGTAAGCCCAGATGAAACGTTTACCTCCAGCACCCTTACTAGTGACATGACCTCAAGGATAGACAAAGAAACAGAAATTTTCCGACATCTCAGGCTATTGTTCACAAAGTACTACCGACCTGGAAAGCAGCTTTTTCTTCACCCTTTGCTAGAAAAATTACTCATTGGAAATGAGGACTGAAGGACTAAAAAGGAGAAGCGAGGGTTACTGGAGCTGCCGATAACACATACACATGCATTGTCTACTCTCCATTAAAAAAGGCGAAAAGGACATATTAATATCTACTTAGTATAAGTCCGTTGCCCGATTTCCAGCTTTGGATAGTACTTTTTTTTCACATGGGGTTCCCCACTTGTCAAGGCCCAGAAGCCACTCGGGGATAAGGGTTATTGCGTGTACACTAATCAATGAGATAGTATCGTAGCAATAGTTAGTATTGTGGATTTGATAGGTGTCATTACTTAAGGGGGCGGTTCATAAGCAACTTGTTTGTGTTGAACTTGAAGACATCCAAGTTGAATTCGGTTGGTGGGGGGGGGCAGGCAAGCGATAGTCTCCCCTCCCATGTTAATGCATGAATACTTTTTGTCTTTATCTACCTCGAGCTAGCATGTTCGAGCATTCCAACTCCACCCCATAATAAGTATGCTATAATGGAACTTTTATTAAATTGGAAAGTCTCGTTATTTTAACTCGTTGAAAAATCTGGTTAAGAAGTAATACCTTTAGGGTGACGTATTAAGTTTAGACTAGCTTGAAGTAATGCATACTTTAGAGAGAAAAGAATCCGCGTGTTTTTGAGTTCAGATAATATGCAGGTATAAATTTGAAATGTTTCTCAGTCTAGTCATCATATGCTTTTGTGGGGACTTTAAAACAAAAAGTTTATGCAAATAATCCTCACAATCTTTATGGGGAACATTACCAACGCTATCAAGAGAATCACCAGAGAAAATCTACAGGAAGTATCTGCAAATGTTATTAACACGCCCAGAAATGCATAGATGTAACCCGGGAGCACGTCCAGTACCTTTTATTATACTGCAGGTAATTTAAACAATGCTACAGGTAATTTAAACAATGCTTCAGGTAATTTAAACAATAAAAAAATGTTTCTCCTCTCTACGACATTTTCTGGGCTACTTTTAAGAGGGCCACTATATATATATATATATATATATATATATATATATATGTGTGTGTGTGTGTGTGTGTGTGTGTGTGTGTGGGTATGTGTATGTATATCATCATGTATATATATATATATATATATATATATAGTGAGTGTGTAATGGCTTTCTATAGAGTGGCAAACTATCTGACAGCATCGTTTTTTCCGTTTTATGTGTCACTTATATATTACTAGCGGGGAGACCAGGCGATTCTTTAGATTGAATGATGATCAACGAATGTTTCACACTCCCACACTTTTATTGTCACCCCCTTATTCAATTTAATTGATTGAATGTCTTCTCTAGTTAAAGGGCTCATAGCGGTTCACCAGGGGAAATGTTATGTGCCTCTCACAGTGACTTTGTTTATAATATATTGTAGTCTATATTGTACTGTTGAGAATTTAATGTTTACTTTAGAAATTTATTTTTATATATATTAAATGTCAAGTACATTACTTCAGTTAGAATCTTACATTCATTTCGAACACGCCTCTGTTATATCTCTGTTATATTATATGCCTGATTCTACTGGTTGCGCTGTGAGAATAGCTTGAATTTAAATTAAAAATGAATAAGTTAAATATCATAGATTGATTGTGATTTACACAGAAACAACCATTACTATCGTGTCCCTGTCATATCAAAGAACTTACTGTTGATTTTATGTGTCGAACTTTTCGGCTCCAACCTAACCCGACGGTCAAAATCGCATGTTCCTTTTTTCCTTGATTATTTTTTATTATCGAAACCTTACGAAGATATTCAGAAACAAAACCTATTTTGAAACACTGCCAGGAACATAAAGTACCTTCATATGAAATGTCATAAAAATCGGCCGAACCATTTTTGAGACTATAGCAAAGTCTCCCTCTCTCTCTCTTACACTCTATTTCTCTCTCTCACACACGCGCACAAACAAACAAAATCATTTTATATGGTGTTGTGAATGAGTAAAAAATATATAGCAATAAATAGATGAGCTTGTTTTTGTTGTTTCAATGTATACTTAAAATAGTATTTATTTGTAATTTTACATTAAAAGACTATTTACTGTGTACTACTAGTTTAACTCTTACTTGTGCGTACATTTAGCAAATTTTGATCTATTTCGCTTATAGCGAAAAAAGATGTAATAAGTAGAGTTTACTTTTGCTCTTAGCTGTGTCGGTTGTAAAGTAGATACGTTTTGCCATAGGCTATTATATTATATGTAATTTTAGATGCATAAAATATTTCTTCTGGCTTGAAATGATAAAATGATACATATAACCTTACAAAGATACGTATTTGTGCACATCGCCTAAATCTGTAGACACTCACACGTTTATGACTTTTTTTTTCTATGATCGTTCTTAACACAATTATTTGTACCCGTTGTCTGAAGAGCAATTGTTTCCAGAAATCTTACACTTAAAGCATGAAAATCCTTATTATTGTGTGACGTTTGAGTGGTTTTCGTATATTAGCGAATGTTGGCGGGTTATTCAGGTTATTTCCTCCCCGCGGTACAGAATGTAGACATTTAAGAGCGGCTGGAATTCCGAAATTAAAACGATCTAATATCACACTGAACATAAGACAGGTATGCTGGCAGAATTAGATCTGTTTCGTTACGATTTTTGTTTTGTGTAGTGTATATATATATATATATATATATATATATATATATATATATATATATATATTAAGTAATGTGATTTATAATTTAATTCAATAAAATAAAAAGCTATAGCAAACATCTAAATGACTACTTTAAATACAGTTCCTGATTTCAAAAAAAGAAAAACTAAAAGATTCATCTGCCTTACTTTTAATGCTAGGTTTATTTTTGGTGTCTTTTCAATTCAACAGAAATCCTCCTAAATTTGCTGATGAGGAGACCGTGCTTACCAAAAAAACTATGTATAATTGTTCTACGTGACTTCATGTATACCACAAATAAAAAACACGGATTTCCGAAACGATCGTACAGATAATTGACTTTGTTGTTGTTCCTTCCTATGAAACTGATTTTTAATTTAATTAAAATTTGATTTTTAAATTTTAAAAATTTTTTTAAAATTTTAAAATTATAAATCACATTACTTAATATTGAATTAGCTCTAGGACATTTAACTATCGAGCTTATTATATATCTAAATTACAACGAGCATTTCCTGTATTTTAATTAAACTAGTAATTTCACTATTACATTAAAATACACTTAGCTCTTTAGACTATTATTCTAATCTCCTTTAAAGTATATATATATATATATATATATATACACATACATATATATATATATATATATATATATATATATATATATATATAACTTTTTTTATTACATTTTCACCCCAAACAAGGAAAATTGCCACTTTGGTGTAGGGGGCTACTATCAGGAGCAGCAACTACTTGGGCATTATGTAGGGGTTTGGGCAGCAAGATGTCGGTTCACGTTACACTTGAACTTCTGCATGTCAGTGCAGTTGGGGAAGCGGGGACGTGGAATAAAATTCCAGAGTCTAGCGGTTCTGGGGAAGAAACTACTGGAGTAAAAGGTTCTCTTGTATCTAGGGATCTCTACGGTGAAAGGATGGGATTTAGCTGCTTGTCGGGTTTGTTGGGGGTATTTACGTAGTAGAAACGTAGTACAGGATACTTTCAGGTGTCAGTAGTTTTCTAGCACGGTAGAGAGAACCTACCTTCTTCGCAGCGGCCCTGGCAATGTTTTCAATGTAATTGTTCCAACTCATGTTTCCTTCCAAGCAGTTTGAAAGATGTGCTCTCAGATAGGGAGTCACTAGCCACTGCTATTGGTGGCATTTGTCTTTTGTTTTCTTTGTTCTGTTTTAAATTCTCTCTTCCCCCCCCCAGTAAAACACCAACTCCCCTAGCTTAAATGATAAATTTCACGCTCTGTACTAAGGCTAGAGATAAAATACGTTAGGCAGGATAAATTTTCCGAAATTAGCGCAGACGTGGATTTATTTTTGCTACTGTAGAAGTGAGAAGAACTTTATTTAAGTAACATACTTAATATCTACAATTTCCATATGCTCGCTCGTATTAATAAAGAGGCCTTGCTGGTATCTCTACCAAATCTCTGAATATAGCTTTTAATCAACTGTTACTATAATTGTAATTGAAAGCTACCGTGATCTTAGCTGCGTAACTAGAACTTTTTTTTCTGAATAGATACAATGTTTTGTCCCCAACCTTAATGACTGCCTGTAAATATTAATTCCGAACCACGACGAAATAATTGTTTTTTTTGTTTTTTGTTTTTTACACAGTGATCACCACTTATCGGAAGCCACTAAGGGATAAGGGTTATAGCAAGTGCATTACGTTAGTGTGGAGATTTGATGAAGTGTTTACTTAAGGGAGCGGTTCATTAGGAATTTGTTAACGTTGGACTTGAAGACATCCAAGTTGTAGTCCGGTGGGAAGCAGGCAGATGGAACAGAGTCCCACAGGCGTGCAGTTCTAAGAAAGAAGCTTTGTTCATGGAATCCGCGTTTTGATTTAGGCAAAGATATAGAATGGGGGAAATTTTTCACAGTGGATTCGGCTAGACGGGTGTTTTTCGTGAAAGACTGGCGAGGGGAGACCAGAGATTGGAGTTCAGACGAGCACCTGCCATGGAAATAATGATAAAACAAGGATAGGCTCGCAACGTCTCTTCTGTGGGAGAGAGGTTGCAGGGTAGAGAAAAGGGCATCCCCTACTAAACCACGAAGTCTATTTTGTACTCTGTCAAGGCAGGATAGGCTGTTTTTAGCAGCTCCTGCCCAGATATGGCAACAGTATTCCATCCTTGGACGTACTTGGCTTTTATATAGATAGAGAATTGCATCAGTAGTGAGATATCTTCTGGAGCGGTAGAAGGATCCCACCATCTTTCCAGTGACCTTGGCAACAGACTTGATGTACGTGTTCCATTTCAGATCAGGAGTAAAAGTCAAACCCAGAAGCTTGTCAAAACACGAGGCCTCACCCAGACGAGAGCCATCCATGGGGATCAGAGCGTTGATGATGATGTAAGGATAGGATAGGAGTTTCTCTTTACCTCCAAGACGACTGCCTATGTCTAACCTGCATGCAAAATAGGGGAAAAGGAACATTTTATTCCTTTCTCTCAAGCTAAAACAACACTTGAAACTCTAAATTCAATGAAACTTTACTGTATTCGAAAAGTTAATAACCCCGACACTTGGAAGCTAACAATCTGCTCATTCCCTCAAGCTGCCACTAAAACCCTACATTACACACGCCTTAGTAGTGGAATCCTTAGCCTACAGCTCCTAACTTTTCGCATGATAACCGCCTAACCGTCATCACTAAGCATCTATACATTTCTACCTCTGATATGCATTAGAGTTAGTTCCTATCCAGTTTGGTACTTACCAGCCAACGTATGCACTCGGATGCAAAGCGATCTTCATTACATAACAATGCCTCTCCCTAGGTGGTATTGCAACGAACAATACTAAACCAAATCCGATACTCCCTGTTATGCAAAACGCTCGATGACTCTTAAATGAAAACTGCAATTATCTCCCTTTAATAGTAGAAACACTAACACAACTTCTATCTATTTGCATCGACTGAAAACTTGCCCAAATATCTATTTTACTTAATTATACATACGGAATACGCCGTGACTTAAAAGGTACCTCCAGTTATATTCTTACTGTACTGCAACACTTTAACCCTCCTAAATCTAAATATACAGTGACTGGGCAAAATTCTTAGCTCAAATCCTAATACCTACTTACACTATAACGTTATCCTGTACCTAAACCAACATAAAGTTAAATGGAAAAATCTAAGGTAAAAGTCCTGATCTGCACTAACGCTTTTCTTACAAGCCTGCTCACATAACTACTTCCACTGCATGTTCCTAAATCACTTTGAGGAGTGTAACTATTCATTAGATATATAACCTCTACAAACTAACCCTGTAACATTAACTAACCACGCGGGGTCGCAGAAATACCTGGACTAGGACCCAGGCGCGGAGCAAACCCTCTCAGGGCTGATGGACCCAGTAGATCTTCCCAGATCACCCGTCTAGGAGAAGGAAAACTCTGAAACTAAACCAAAGGGGAGGGTCGCCTCCCCAGTCTTGGATGACAACCTTCCTAGAGCTGGTGATTCAAACAAATTAATATATATATATATATATATATATATATATATATATATATATATATATATATATATACTAGACTACCTGTGACCCGTTGGGTCAGTATGTTATATTAGCTATGTAATTCATGTATGAGCGTGACACTTGTAACGTAAATAAAATAGTTTGTGTTTTTTTTATATAGCAGAAACATTTCTTTGAAAGTATATTAAAATAAAAAACGAATATAGATAGCTTTCTTATGAGTCGTTCTGTTTATTATAATTGATTATTTTGGAAAATAAACTTACAGTTACTGAATTTAGTGGTTGGCCATACTTTTAGGTAAATGTGCACTGAACAGATACCATAATACTTATTATAGATAAATTCAAATTTTGATATATCTGCTTTTTTTGTACATCGTTCATTTCCGTATTACGTTTAAGGTATTTTAAACCCCACTCGTCCCATGTTAAATAATAATTTCGAAATAATAAGGTTAATATTTTAGCGTCCAAATTGTTCTTTTGTATTGTTTTTCGCGTTTAAATTATCCAAATAAACACTTTTTAATATTTACTGCTTTTTTTTACATCGTCCATTTCTGTATTTCGTTTAAGTTGTTTTAATCACCACTCTTTCCATGTTAAATAATAATTTCGAAATAATAACGTTAATATTTCAGTGCGCAGGTCATGTGCGCATGCACAACCGGATGTCGTAAGCCGTAAAGTGGGTTACATACATCATTTCAAGGTCATTTGAGTTTTATAATTATACTAGACCACCTGTGACCCGTTGGGTCAGTACGTTATATTAGCTATGGAATTCATGTATGAGCGTGACACTTGTGGCATAAAGAAAATAGTTTTTTTTTACATAACAGAAGCATTTCTATGAAAGTATATTAAAATGAAAAAAAGAATATAGATAGATTTCTATGAGTCGTTCTGTTTATTATAATTGTTATTTTTTTTTAAATTACAGTTACTGAATTATAAGTGGTTGGTCATACTTATAGGTAAATATGCACTGAACAGGTATCATAATCCTTATTATAGTTAAATTCAAATTTTGATATATCATCTTTTAAATGAAATTGTTAGTTGAAAGTACAGAATAATAAAAAAAAAACACCCTCCACATGTTAATAATGGCTTTTTAAATAGAAAATGAAAATAAAATGTAACTTTTTTCATTTAATTTAAGCAAACATTCAGTACCCATTGTGTAAAATATTTAATTTGTATGTTAATAATAAGGTCAATAAAATTAAGACAATTCTTTTCTATTTACATTTTTTGTACAATTAATTTTTTTTAAAGAAAACTTTTGTTATCCTTTTGCTTAATTGAGACTTCTTATCAGGTTCTAACTCTCTTATATCCAGATTAATTATATTAATCAATTTATTTTATTGAATATGTATCGCTGAAAAGCACGGGTGCTTAAGCACTTATTGTACAGAAAATAAATATTGTATTCATATGCTAATAATAAGTTCACTAAAACTAAGACAATACTTTTCTATTTACAACATTTTTTGTACAATTTGAGTGTTTTAAAAAAAACTTTTATGTTTTCCTTTCGCTTAACTATCCAGTTTTACATCGCTCCCCTTTTCTCTCTCTCACACATACACGTAACTATTTCTCGCGTACGTAACGAAAACAGAGGGAGTAGGAGTGTTGAAATCTATGAGAGTGAAAGTGAGAGGTGTTTTCTTTCACCGCCGCTGTTTCTATTAATAATGAGTGTTGTTTTTTAAAAGGGAGAAGTTTTTGGAAACTGCGACAGACTTTACGAAGTTGAATGTTTTTAGCCGTTAAAAAAAAAAAAACTACGGTTGATTTTATAAAATTATTTATTTATAATGACATGAATTAAAGATTTCTCGCGTACGTAACGAAAACAGAGGGAGTAGGAGTGTTGTAATCTATTAGAGGGAAAGTGAGAGGTGTTTTCTTTCACCGCCGCTGTTTCTATTAATAATGAGTGTTGTTTTTCTTGTTTGTTTACTTTGGTTTTTTTAAAAGGGAGAAGTTTTTTTGAAACTGCGACAGACTTTACGAAGTTAAATGTTTTTAGCCGTTAAAAAAAAAACAAAAAACTATTTGATCAAATTAAATGAAATTGTTTGTATTAAAAGCGATATAAAAATTCCGGAATTGGAATAACGGATTGAAGACGTTGCTATTTACGCATGCGCAACCGGATGTTGAAAACCGGAAATCTGATTGCAAACATACAAGATCCATAGACTTTTAGTATTATATAGATACACATATATATATATATATATATATATATATATATATATATATATATATATATATATATATATATATATTAATATATTTTATTTCGTTTTACGCCTAATCAAACATACATATAGATTACCAGAAGAAGACGAGTAAATGTAATTCCCTGTAGGGAACAATTTTTTTCGACAAATTCCGTACAAAAATCCTTAGCTATCTAATTCCCCATTTTATTTGAATGTTACTAATAAATAGTTGTTTGTTATTCCTCTTGTTCTAACATATGTTTGTATTGATCCACTTATGATTTGATCCATTTAACTTTATTTTATGTATTATTTTCACGTCATTTCCCCCTTTTGAATTTCTTGAATGGTGAATTTTTTTTATTTGCCATTTGTTCTCTTATGTATTTTAATTACTGTTTCAGGTCTAAGTTGATTCTTCATCAGCGATTGATCAATGAAAATAGTTAATTGCTTGCCCTGGAGTCTGAGTGACAACCAATATCCCTGTAGTTTAAATAGATACTCTTCTATTTCTGCAAAATATTCTGAAGTATGTCAACAGTTTTTACCTATAATTTTGTAATGGAAACAGATTTGAGAAAAAGCATCTCGAAGGTTCCAGTAAACATCCAGTACACTTCCAGTGTAAGTTTTTACTGGGATTTTGCTTTCTTAGGTGTATCCAATATCTTGGAGCCTTTATTCTATGTAGTACTAACTAGATAGATGCCACCACTACTAGCAGATGTTCTATGTAGTACTAACTAGATAGATGCCACCACTACTAGCAGATGTTATATTATTGGTCCTCCTGTGTTTTAAATTATCTTGGACTGAATTTTTATTCGTTCTTTACTTGTGTATGTGTTATTTCTATTTCAGTTAGTGGGCTGTCGTTTGCTGATTACGAACATTAGTTACCATAATTGATTATTTTCCTTAATACTTCGATTTTTGGTATCAGCGCTATTCCTTGTATAGTTCCAATACTGTTTTCGTGTCAATAGTTTCTATTTTATTTCGAATCCTTTTCTCAGTATTATTGTAATTTTCTTAATGCCAATTATTATTATTATTATTATTATTATTATTATTATTATTATTATTATTATTATTATTATTATTATTATTATTTGTTCGTTGACTTCAAAGAAAGGTGATGCTTTAAACCGATTAATTCTTTATTCAAAGCTATCGAGCGTAATACAGGTGTTCAGTTAGCTCTTAGCATAAGATGTTTTGTACAAAGCAGAACCGACTTCTTAAGTACAGTGATGTTGCACTTGATTTCCAAGGAGTTCAACTGTTTCTCAAGTTCGTATCAAATTAAAACAATCGGAGCTATGATGATTAGCGTAATAAAATGTTTCTTGTCTCACAACCTAGCAAACTCAGTTCTCAGTTTCTGATAATTCAGTAGTTTCTCATTCTTCTTGCCTGCTAAGTTAATATCGTTTAAGCAAGCCACGTCAGTATTTTGGCATCCATTTGTCCTATTATTCACAACTACAATATCTATCTATCTATCTATCTATCTATTATTATTATTATTATTATTATTATTATTATTATTATTATTATTATTATTCTCTTTCTTCTTTTTGTTGTTTTTGCTGATGCGTTCATTATATGTGTGAGTATTTTGTAACAGTCTCTTTCCGATAAAAAAAGAGAGACACTCATTATAAAGGGCTTTAGCAGCCAAAATGAAATAATTACTTGTAAAGCCAGAAGGACACAAAAAGGATATGACTATGTTGTTTTATAAGATAAAAATCTCATGGAGCTTAAGTCGGTAAATGCATTATATCACATGGCGTAAAGCGATATCAATCTGAATCGGTCAGTTATAAATTGCTAGCAAACAATGTATATGCAGTACGTTTATTATTGTGCTTTATATTAGACTAACAATGATGTGAACAAGAATTTGAGATAAAACGCAAATAATAATTTTTTTTTCACAATCTTATAATTTTTACTGACTAAAATGTTTTAACATTATCTGTCCTATCCATGTAAGCGATAGCACGGAAATAGCCATTGCTATTTTAGTTACAGCCTAAACCATCTGTACATGATCGTTTGTGGGTGTGTAGATGAGGGTGGCTCATTTTTTTTCATACCATGTTATATACATGAAGCACAGGACAACTGTCTTCTTTTCCTTTATATCTGTATTCTATTTTGTTGGAAAATCGTGTACCTGGTTGCTGCCTTGTGATTTATGAGTAGGTTATTTTTCCACAGGCGGACGTTCTGACAGGAAAGAAATAGTTTGGGATAGAAATGCCTTTAAACCCATCGGAACTTACCACTTTTTCGGTATACATGAAATACTTTGCAGCCTAGATGTGCCATTAATCAATCTTTCCCTTAGGTTTCCAGATAATTTAGCTGATCACGGTTTTAAATAGTTTTAATTACGTTATGCCAACTGTTAATTCCAGTTGAGGACCAGTTTGTACGCTGACTTTGTATTATAAAAACTAAAAGCGTCCATTAATAGGCTAAATACGAAACATCGTATATAAAATATATGTAAGGGTTTTATTATAATACTAGCATGGGTGCCCGGCGTTGTCCGGGTGTTTGGGGGGTGCATTGAGCAAAAAACAGTGTTAGTAGGAAAGCAGGCTCGAACCCGTACCGCGAAGGAGGAAAAGAACGAGAAAAAATGTTTAAACCTAAAATTGGCGGAGGAGTTCCCAAAGGCCAAATCGTTCAACTTTGACCCTTAACAGAAAAATTTCTGACCGGAGACCGATTACAATTTTTTTCCAAATCTCAATACCCTGTATATCAAATTTCAAGTCTGTAGACTGAAAATTGAAAGAGTTATTGTGTAGGGAATTGTATACAGACAGACACACAGACAGAAACTTTCACTTTTATAGATATACTAGCATTTCAACCCGGCGTTGCCCGGGTGTTTGGAGGTGTGCGTTAAACCTATATATATATATATATATATATATATATATATATATATATATATATATATATATATAACGCTCTTTTTTTAAATTCATAATTGTTGGTTAGTTAGTTTAGGATGTAATCCTGTAAATACAAAGGCATAAACATACTGCTTTGCTTAATATAACAGATACTACCATTCCTGCCTAGTGTTACACGGAACAAAAAAAAAGACATTAGAAACTGTGGGCACCCTGAAACTTTTCTCAAAAAACGTTTGGGCATACTACTCTCTATATTGCTCTTACCTTTCCTATTATTACATAATTTCCCAAAATAGTTGTGTTGCTTTAAAATAAATGTAAATATCTTAATTTCATCACTTATTAAATTTACTATGAAATAGTGTTTCAGTTGTTAGGGAGATGTGAACCACATTTTAACAGAGGAGAAGCACCAGTATCACTGAGATCTCAAAGTTTTAAAGTAGATACCGAATAGCTGAGGTAAACGCGGAATCCATGGAAGACAATACTGACCTACTCAACTATAGTACATACTCACATACTCAATATATATATGGAGGGGAGACTAAAACTTGATGCCATGTTTTCAAATAATCTGAAACAGCCAGGGATGATTGATTCCAAATATCTATCATATGTTTAATCTCCCCACTTTTTGAATGAGGTTACAATTATGAATATCTCCAATAACAAAAAACTCTTATACACTGAGAAATTTACTTTATGTACGGACACCATATAGTAGAGATATAACTTATGAGAACATATTTGGAGTCAAGTCTTCGCTTGCTGTTATTTCAGATCATTTCCATCATAACAGAAAATTTTAGTCTCCTCTCCATCAAGGCCAGTGGCCTTGGAGAAATATCAGATATTTTGTAATTCATATATAAATAATGGGAACACCAATGACTATGATGTAAACATTGATAAAGGTGTAGTATCTTTCTACTCACCATTATAATTTGAAACTGCCATTAATACAAGTTTTTTGAGGGTGCTGGAAACAAAAATTACAGTTAACATTCCAGGAAACGAGTAGTTTCCAAGATATGAAGAAACACTTTCAATATGGATTTAGACAAGCCCGTTCCACAGCTGACATCCTAACTGTAATCTCTGGACGTATATACCATTCACTGGACAAAGCGGGGGAGGGTAGAGCGGTAGCTCTAGATATATCTAAGGCTTTTACAGGGTATGGCACAAGAGTCTCCTCATGAAAATTAAATCATACGGTATCACTGGTAGAATACTTAGCATAATTAAATCCTTCTTAGATAAGAGAAAAATCCATGTTGTCCTCGACGGTCGAACATCTAAACAGTGTGATATAAATGCGGGAGTGCCTCAGGGGTCTATTCTTGGACCTCTATTGTTCCTGATATTTATTAATGACCTCCCCGACAAAACTGCCTCTGAGATGGGTATATATGCTGATGACACTATACTCTATAACAGGCATGACAGGAAAACAAATGAACACATATCTAAAGAAATGGCAAAAACACTAGAGGATGACCTCCAATCTGTAGTGGAATGGGGACATAAATGGAATGTCACATTCAATGCTGCCAAGACTAAACTGGTTTCCTTCAATAACTACAAGAATCCTTCTCTTACACCAATTGCAATGGCCAGTGACTCCCTGTCTGAGAGTACATCTTTCAAACTGCTTGGCCTAACGTTCACAGGAAACATGAGCTGGAACAATTATATTGAAAACATTGCCAGGGCCGCTGCAAAAAAGGTAGGCTCTCTCTACCGTGCTAGAAAACTACTGACACATAAAAGTATCCTGTATCTCTATAAGACCACAATTCGCCCATGTATGGAGTATTGTTGTCACATCTGGGCTGGTGCGTCTACTACTAGTCTCTCGCTCCTAGACAAGGTTAAAAAAAAGAGTCGCCAATCTGATAGGCCCTGAACTGGCATCTAAGCTTCAGCCTCTGTCCCATCGACGAAACGTTGCATCCCTCTGCTTGTTCTACAATATTTTAATGGTGAATGCTCTGACGAACTGCAGAAAGTTGTGCCCCCACGACGCAGACACCCTCGACAAACCCGACAGGCAGCTAAATCCCACTCCCACACAGTAGAGATCCCTAGATGTAAAATATATTTCTACTCCAGTAGTTTCTTACGCAGAACCGCTAGGCTCTGGAATTCCATTCCAGGATCCTGCTTCCCTAACTGTACTGACATGCAGAAGTTCTAGTGCAACGTGAACCGACATCTTGCTGCCCAAATCCCTACATAGTGGCCCAGTAGTTGCTGACCTGATAGTAGCCCCCTACACCTGAGTGGTAATGTGCCTTGTTTGGGGTGAAAATGTAATTAAAAAAATTTAAAAATAGTTGTGGATCACTATTCTATATTAATTTCACGTAAAATTAACACCCACTTTATAGCCATTTTAGTGTGTGGCGGTGCGTTTATTGCTTTTTAGGATTGGTGTTCATTTTGTAATTCTGACTTGGTAGACCAACACAATGCCTACCTACAAAAATCTTGTTTTCAATAGGTTTTAATTTGTGCTGAAAACGAATACGTCGTTTAAATTTTCCGCGAATAAGTATTCTTCAGAATATTAAGGAATCTAATTCTTTATGTTATAAGTGGTGGCCATTTTTAGCACGCATATTTTTTCAAGGTTTTTTAAGGTATGGTTCGCGTTGGTCGAGCAGGCCACAGAAAATACCACTTCTAACAAAATAACAGCCCCCACCTCACAAAAAACCTTGCCATAATGTGGGGGCTAATTTTATGTTAAATTTATATAGAAAAGTTAACTGAAACATTTTATTGCTGTAAAAAAGGCATAATAAGGCTCTGAATGATGGATGATCTTCTAATATGCGAGCTTATTGGCAAATGTCGCATAGACCACTACACATTTCACGGCATTACCTTTCCAACGAACTTTTATTTGTTAAATTCTAATCAATAGTCGCTGAGATTCAGAACTTACGCAATTGCCAATAAAGGTGTTATATATATATATATATATATATATATATATATATATATATATATATATATATATATGTATATATATAATTAGCAAACGTACCCGTCGTTGACTGGGTTCAAAACAGCCTACAGAAAATGGACCCTGATTTATGAAAGTATGATAGGTTATGAAAAGGAAGGGTTGTAAAGAGATAGCTTCGAATTTTGGGGTATCAGAACCAAAGAAAAATATGATGAAAGTAAAAAAAAATAGATAAACGCCATAATTTATTATAGCATACCTGTTCACACTGAAAAACTTATCACGATATTTTGTGGTCTATATTATAAGACCTTCTTAAACTTTGTGACATATTTCCAGTCTATGGAGGTGAGGCGCGAACGAACACCTCAACATTTTATTATACCATATTTCTTCAAACTGAAACATAATTATCAAAGTATACTTACGCAGATAGATATGAAAAGTATTTATTAAAGTTTGAGCCTATTTCCATTCTATGGAGGTCAGGCGCGAACGCAGACCCCACAATTTTATTATACCATCCCTATTTAAATTAAAATATACTTATCAAAGTATTCTTATGTACATCTATATCACAAACACTTGTAAACGTTTTTTTTTAATTTTTAAATTGTATATTTCTATACTTTGTGGACCAGGCGCGAACACAGACCCTACAATATTAATGAACCATCGTTCTGCCAGATGAAACATACGCATTCCTGTGTCTCGATACATCTTCTATCATCATATGTAATCAGTTTTTTTAAATAGTCAACCATATAGGAGCCTATTCGTGACCAGATAGGCACACACACACACACACACACAGCTTTATATTATATATATATATATATATATATATATATATATATATATATATATATATATATATATTATTATTATTATTATTATTACAATTTGACCCCAAACAAAGCACATTGCAACTTTGATGTAGGGGTATACTGTCATAGATCTAATTTGCAGTGCTACTATGTAGGGAGTTTAGCAGCAAGATGTCTGGTCACATTACACTGTAAATTCTGCATGTCAGTACGGCTAGGGAAGCAGGACATCGGACGAGAATTCCAACGTTTAGCCGTCTTAGGGACGAAGTTATTAGAGTAGAAGTTATTTTACCTATACGGGATCTCCAGTGTGTAGGGGGTGGACTTTGCTGCTTGTCGGATTTGTCGGGGGTATTTTCGTCGAGGGGGCAGAAGGGTTTGTAGTTTGTCAGAGCATCCACCATTAAAATACTTGTAATACAGGCAGAGGGATGCAACATTTCGTCGATGGAACAGGGGCTGAAGCTTAGAAGACAGTTCGGGACCTATGAAGTGAGGGACTCTCTTTTGGACCCTGTCCAGAAGCGAGAGACGAATAGCAGATGCACCATCCCAAATGTGACAGCAGTATTCCGTACATGCGTGAATCGTGGCTTTGTAGAGGTACAGGATACTTTCAGGCGTAAGTAACATTCTAGCATTGTAGAGCGAGCCCACCTTCTTCACAGCAGCCTTGGCAATGATATCCATGTATCTATTTATTCCAACTTATGTTTGTTGTGGACGTTAAGTAAAGGACCTTGAACGAAGCAGTTTCAGGTAATGTATCTTTAACCATAGCTATTGGTGGTTGGTAAGGTTTCATGTAGTAATTAAAGGAAACCAGCTTTGTCTTGATAGCGCTGAACTTACCAACCATTTTTGTGGTTCCATTCCGCTACAGACTAAGATTCTTCCTCTAGGATTTCCGCCATATGTGCTCATTATTTTCCCTCACGTGCCTGCTATAGAGCCAGGTGTCGTCGCAAATATACGCATATCAGAGACAATTTTATCAGGTAAATTATTTATGAATATCAGAAACAACAAAGGTCCAAGGATCGATCCCTGAGGTACACCATCGTTTATATCCATTTTTGGACCTACGCCAATCAAGGACAACATGGATTCTTCCCTCATTTCAGAAGTATTTAATTATGCTAATCACTTGTACAGTAATATCATAGGATTTTATTTGCATAAGAAGACCATCGTTCCATACCCTGTCAAAAGCCTAATATATACAGTGATGATCATATTTATAGCACGGTAAAATAAAAGTTAAAGTTTGTCTAATAAATTCTAAAAAAGGGATTAAATTAAAGAAAATAACAAAGTATATTATGTATTTTTAACTGGCCTTTCCGATGCAGCAATCGGATTTTAGAAAAAAATAAATAACAAAGGAACAACAAACATAATTGCAAAAAACCCTTGTTCAAAATTATTGGCACGATTTATTTAATAATCAATTGTATAGCCTTTGGCCTTGATTACCTTCCTCAGTCGCTTTTCATAGTTTACAACCAAGTTGTTGCACTCTTCAGTAGTAATTTTAGCCCACTCTTCCTGACAATAATCCTCCAATTGAATAAGATTCTTAGGCTTCCTTTGCATTACCCTCAATTTTAATGTTCTCCATAAATTTTCAATTGGATTAAGGTCTGGGCTTTGTGATGGCCACTCCAAAACATTAATATGATTGTCCTCAAGCCATTTCTTAGTCAGTTTAGCCGAATGCTTTTGGTCATTATCTTGCATGAACCACCAACGACGACCAAGTGAGAGCTCTTTAGCAGAGTCTTTCAGGTTTTCATCCAATATTTTAACATAATCTTCCTTTTTTATGCTACCTGTGACCTTAACAAGTCGCCCTGGTCCAGAGGCAGCAAAGGATCCCCAAAACATCAAACTGCCTCCACCGTGCTTCACTGTGGGTATGGTGTTCTTAGGCAGGAAAGCTTCGCCAGATTTTCTGTAAATATAAGACACTTTATTATGGCCAAATAACTCTATTTTCGTTTCGTCAGTCCATAGAACACGTTTGCAGAATGCAACATCTTTATCAATATGACGTTTTGCAAAGGCTAGCCTTGCTTTCAGGTGCATAGGCTTCAATAAGGGAGTCTTTCTCGGACGACATGCTTTTAAACCAGCTCTCTTCAAAACTCTACCAACTGTATGCCGAGATACATTCACTCCAGAGGTGCTCTGTTCATCAACAATCTCCCCAACAGAGATCCTTGGGTTTTGTTTTACTTGTCGAACAATTTTCCGTTCATCTCTTGGGGAAAGAATCCTTTTTCTCCCTCTACCCTCTAAACTCATAACGTGGCCTTGCGATTTGATCTTGTTTATTATGGCTCTAACAGTGGATTTGGGAAGGTTTAGCTTCTTTGAAATCTTATCATAGCCCTCCCCATTGGTATGGCATGCTACAACAAGCTTCCTGACGTCTTCGCTGTGTTCCTTAGTTTTAACCATGGCGATTGAAAATTATAATTTAGTCACTTATAATAGTTTAAATAAATCGCTATCTAAAAATTATCCGAAAAAATTATTCACTGAATTAGCGTTAAACAAGCATAATATGGCTATAAAAAAGTTCAGAAAGCACGTAAACCGGAAATTGATTGATATTATACTGATACTAAAAGAAAAACAAAGCCGTGCCAATAATTTTGAACAAGGGTTTTTTGCAATTATGTTTGTTGTTCCTTTGTTATTTATTTTTTCTAAAATCCGATTGCTGCATCGGAAAGGCAAGTTAAAAATACATAATATACTTTGTTATTTTCTTTAATTTAATCCCTTTTTTAGAATTTATTAGACAAAATTTAACTTTTATTTTACCGTGCCAATAAATATGATCATCACTGTATATAGATAAGGTTACGCCCCTCCTGTCTTATCTAGTGCTTGGTATAAACATTAAGAGATTACAGTTAGAATAATTGCAGGAGAACATGATTGCCTAAATCAATATTGGAGCGGAATTGATATACCATGTATATCTTTTTTTTCAGTATTTGCCCAACGAATGCGTAGAACTTAGTATATATATATTTATATGTATATATATATATATATATATATATATATATATATATATATATATATATACATATATATATATATATATATATATATATATATATATATCAATTAAGTTTACAATATATCTAAATACAAATTACTCACATTTAGGAGAGTTAATAAATATATTTCAAATAAATTGTATCCAGCTTATTTAAAACTTATTTCGTGGATCTCTCGCCATTACACAAACATAGAATGTCATATACTAACTGTTATTTTTTCTGCAAATCAGTGTAAAAGGATTCTCTTTTTGAGCTATTTTTCTGATGAGAAAGGAAGTCTTATCTATCCTATTTTATTAATATTAGGTTTATAAATCATTTACGTTAAAAAAAATATTCTCATATGGATAGTGGTATACGGCATATGTTTTATAAAGTAATTAAGGTGTTATTAGTGATCCACCGACTTAATCGGATTTGGACCTCATAATTTTGCCTCGTTCGTTCGTCAGTTCACCCGTTCGTTCCCAAAATTCTCTATAACTACTCATTACATTTTTTCTGAAATTTTGCATGAAGTTCCAACCATCCAAGGGAGGAAATGTAACATTCTCCTATTTCGATAAAAGATATGGTATATTCCTCAGGGGGTCAAAGTCGGTCGAAATAGCCGAAAATAGCACTTTGTGGGATATGAAATCTTTTTGGAATATTAGATGTTGCTGAAAATTACTCAAAAGCAAGATCACATGAATTTACGTAAGCAAATGTAATATTTGACGCTGGGAAAATTCTAGTTGCCTCCCCAAGGGGTCAAACGAGCTCAGAATGGCCCAAAATAGCACCTTCCGGGATATAAGAACCTTTTATGACCATTAAACCTTACATATAAAAAACACAAAAGAAAGACCACATTGATATACACCTGGAAACGTAATATTTGACACTTGGAAAATTCTATGGCATGAACCTCAGGGTGTT
Organism: Euprymna scolopes; assembly: GCF_053919585.1. Lineage (NCBI taxonomy): Eukaryota > Metazoa > Mollusca > Cephalopoda > Sepiida > Sepiolidae > Euprymna > Euprymna scolopes. Next base: position 84,788,893 of record NC_136485.1, read on the forward strand.
CTAGAGGTGAAAAAACGCACTTTTAGAGGCTAATTTTTATATTTCTCCTGAAATGTATACTTGTGTTTTTATACAGGTTTTAAATATTATCAGATTTTAAAAAAGTAAGCTATCTTTTGTTATCAAACGGCGCCATTTAGCTGTTTTAGCCAACTGTTTTACATCAGGCCAGAGGTGTAAATGGGCAAAATAGGTAATAGTTCTAGGACAGATTTTGGCAAACAGTACAAAGAAAGAAACTCTTGTAAACTAGATTTTACAAATATTGATAATATAATCGTAAATTGAACTTTAATACGCGCGATTGGTTGTATGGTCGTATACCGCAAGCCTGGCCCACTAGAGAATTTTTAAACTCTCACCGATGAGCTCAACAACTTGTCTGTTGTTATAAGGATACTTTCAAGTTGGATCAGCTTCTTAAAATTAATGTGACACTAATAGAATCCCTCAAAATTTCTCAACAATGTTTTCAGCGCTCAAATTACACCACACAAATTAAATTATTAAAGTATTGAACTTAATTCCCGATACAGACTTGTCTTCTTAACCAACACTGTGTCTTCAGAGCCTATTGATTGATCAATTTGCTGTGTACTTTAATATGTGATTACTTTATATCAGTTATCATTCATTTCCTTTCTATCGAGGAAATAACAAAAGAATGACATGTAAAATCCCCTCCGCCAAATTTAACATATAGATATTTTTACGTTAAACTTATACAGAAGCAATACCTTGTTGTGGTTATATGGTTTTTCTTAAGTTGCTTTATTTATAAAATGACAAAGGCATCAGTTTAGCAAATTATATTGTTTTTGGCTTGCTATCACACACACAGATATATATATATATATATATATATATATATATATATATATATATATATAGAGAGAGAGAGAGAGAGAGAGAGAGAGAGAGAGAGAGATAATATGTGGTAAATAGAAAATATATAAGATATGCGTCAGGACCACAATAAAAGATGCTGATTGGCTGAAAAATATGAAAGGAATCTTCCAGCAAATCGAAGAAGACACAGAAAAGTAAATTAGCAAGGAAACCCTCACGAAAACACTAAAGAAAATGGAAAACTGGAAAGCACCAGCTCATAACGGAATACACGCATAATGTAAAAAAAAAATAATGACACAATATGAAAAGCTAATCACAAAGAGATGACAAAGATGAGACGCACGAACTCAAGTGGACGTGACAACAAAAATTGAATCGAAACAGAGAAAAATATTATTTTTTTAAACAGTCGCACAATATAACTCAATTAGAACAAAATTTATCAAAGCAAAACACGATAAAATAGTAAATGTCGACTATGTAAGCAAAAGAATGAAATGATAAACCGCATAATACGTAACTGTAGCAAATTAGCTCTAAAAGAATACAAAAAATAGTCACGGCTGTGTAGAAAGCAGTACACTAGGAACTATGCAATCAACTATATCTTAGACCCACGGACAATGTGTACAATCAAAAACTGGCAGCAATCTTTGAAAGACGAAATTACAAAATCTCTTGGAATAAAGACGTATAAACAGATAAACCCATCCAAGCAAGAAGACTGGATGGCATAATAGTTAGTAAATGTTAAAAGCTCTATCAGAGTCTAAATTTCTAGAGTGAAGATAAAGAAGACGGAGAAGCGGAACAAATGCATAAATCTAGCCAGAGAGCTGAAAGTGATATGGAAAATAAATAAATTTGATATAACACTAATATTAGTATTAATATTAGGAGCACAGCAACTATCTCACCGGGTGTTATACGAAATAAAACGATAGGTACACTCCTTTAGTATTAAGGAGTATATATAACGTCGACTACATCTGCTGGTGGGTCTATTCTGTTAGTCTTCGGCCAGCGTCATAAGTGGAAGCATGTTTATCCCCGTTTATGGCAGCAAGCATCAGTGACTGAAACTGAACTAGAACTGGACACTTTTATAAAATAAGGACAATACATATTTTTATATAAAAATGCAATTATTTGATGTTTAACATTGACATTTGAATTATTTTACCTACAAACGTTTATATGCACTATAAAATGTTTTATATATCTAATACTGGATTTATATAAGGATTTCTATTTGATACGCATCAATTTACAAATCATTAGCATATAATATTATCAATTGTAGTTATATAAAGAAAGATATTGCTTAAAATTTGCAAATTTGTAAATAATGGAAAATAGTGTATTAATTACGTTCTAGCAGAACCCGTGGAAAATCCGCGGTAGTTGAACATTGTAAAAACACATATAAGTAAGATAAGTCTTTTCTCATAATCAAACAATTAAAATGATGTTGGGGCATGCACCATTAAAGACTTGACTAAATGACGAAGCTCTGCACCTTCAGGTCCAGGTATCTCTACTGACACCATTACATCAATTTGTTTAACTGTCTTGAGCTTATCCTGATCCTGAAGCATTGTGAAACCCTCTTTTTTTTAAAAATTCAATGACAAACATATGCAAATAAAATCCCTAGTACATTAATCAGACATGATTTGTAGGAGATAATATAATACTTAATTATTTTCTGATTTAAAAAGAAAACATTTTTCCATGAATTAAAACCATACCATATATAATACTTAATAAAAGATTTAGATATTTATGAAAAAACATATGTGTTTAATTAATGAAACAAAATTTAATTAAAATTTCTAAATTGAGAAGAACTGTTTCTTCACATCTTAATGAAACAAAGTGTTTTATGTTATATTAAAAAAATAAAGTCGTTAAAAGAGTTCATTAATGTGTAATTTTAAAAAAGAATCTGAAAGTCATTATTTGCATGATTTAACTCTGTAAATAATGCGATATCATGATTAACATTTACTATATGTTTTCATGTTTTCTCTTTGCTAATTAAATAAAATTCTTATATTCTATATACTTATATGATAATTATATATTATATAATTATCAAAAACTTTGATAATTATTAAAAAGTGTTCGTATTCTATTGTATAATTTTTGTTTCGAAGTGATTTTTTTATAATGTTGATTCTGTCTGCTCCCCCTCCGTCATTTTTGTGTTTATTTATTTAGCCCCATCCTCATAGCCATTATTATTATAATTAGTAGTAGCAGTAGTAGCAGTAGTAGTAGTAGTAGTAGTAGTATTAGTAGTAGTAGTATGCGATTTTTTTTACTTTAGGAAAGTTCGGTCTGAGCCCCCCCGTCATATTTTTTATTTTAATTTTCAACTTTTTGAGTGATTATCTAGATTAAACGAGATATTATTTTTTGTAGATATTATCCCCCCACAACAATCTTCCCAAGAAACAGGTATCCACTTTTACGTTGATTAAGAATTTATAGAATAAATGTTTTGCTTTTCAAATATTTTTGTTTTATTTATATACTTCAATGCTCATACATGCAATATAAATAAGGGAAATGTTTTATTTTTAAATTAAACAAAAAATAAAATGAATGGAAAAACTTGCGGAGAACGCTCTGTTATACGGTTGTTTAAAAAAATTTAAATTTCCTTTCACTTAGTACAGGCAGGGATAACTAAGATATTTGAATATTAATTAATTAATACTTGTTCATAACATGATTAGTATAACAATAGAATCTACCTCTGTGGATTAAATAAATGGTTTTATTTTAGATTCTGCATGATTTTCTGAGTTAAGATATTAACATTATCGAGTTGGAGCAGACACATTTGATAGTCGGATGTTTAATCGATCAACAAACTTTAGAAACAACTTCATTGTTGAAAACAGTCATTCTAATGATACAAATAATCAATATTCAATAAAAAAAAAATTCTACAACATGTTAGTATAATAGTGTCATCTATCACGTATTATGTCGTAACATCCGAGTATTGGGCTTTGTTTTTGAATCATTCAAAAACAGACGAAATTTAACTATCATTAAGTGTGACACTCGTTCCATTTTAAAATGTACACAAATATTAAAATTCCATAGAATTTTTCTGCGTCTCTGAACAGAGCATTTCTGCATGTTATCTTATAAACAATTGCAAACACAAAATACTATTTTCTATAGCTGGATAGAAGAATCAAAGAAATATAATTATTTTTGCATGGACAATTTACGACATTAACGTCTTCCATATCATGTTCAAATTATCAGAGGTTATTATATGATAAAAAAGTGGCGTGTGATAGATATACTCATATTGCCCCCATTTTTTTCGAAATAAATACACACTAATTGTGCAAATCATAAAAGGTGATTTTTTCTTTGATTGTGTCTATTTAATCGAGGTTTATCTAATCGACCAGTGGATCGTATTTTTCACTATCGACAAGTGATATCGATCTGCTTTCATTGATTGATGATGCTCAATAAATCAAAGGTTGTTGCCGGAGATTCAAATTAAAATAGTGGAAATATTATTGCAGATTTATTGATTCCATATTGATTTCCAGCATGCAGTCAGTTATATCACTGCCGAGTCGATAATTGATTACTAAATGCAAAAAAAAAACAATAAACAAAATATAAGGAAAATCATTGTTATATTAGGAATGATATAAAATCGTTAGAATAAAAACATATTGTATTCCATGGACTTTTACTATATTTGTTATCTGATTTTATTTCTTTAATCAATGTTATATCATATATTCTTCTTAGAATAATATTCTTTACAATAGAATTTCTTCATTTGTAAATGATTTAGGTTGATACATAAAGTGATGTTATCAATTAGTTAGCATTACTTCTACAAGTTAGAATATTTTACCAAAAAGATTTGAACAATTACATCATTAACTATGGGTAATAATAACATCCAATCAAATGCCAGAATCGCTTCATAAAATATACTAGATCACTTCAAATTCTTTAATAATATATTTCAGTCTTGACATGACCAGACTACAACAATACGCTTATTCGGACTCGATTCATTCTTTACCTGGAAAAGTTTTTTTTTCTGGCTGGATTTCTGCTGCTATTATTGTCTTAGGCCAACTACTTTTTTATGAATCTACACTCAAGACATGTCTACTTTGAGTTGGAATTGGAGTATCTATAAGTTTGTAGAATTTCTACCAGGCATACTACTCTTTCAAGGGCTTTAGGAGAGAATATCACTCTCTCTTATTCCTACTACATCAGCATGTTTACAGTCCATTCTTCTGTCTACTTTATTTGTTAAATATAAGAATTACTCTTTTATGAACGACGCAAAATGCGGCCCATGCACACTACTAGGACGCAATTTCGAAAATCGTAATACTGAATTTCACATGAAAACAATGGTAGCTTGTAAATTATGTTTTTCTTCAATCTCGGAATCCCCCCCTTTATGGCAAACTGAATATTCGTTTAGTTTATACCGACAATTTTTCTCATATAGCCATGGTAAATAAAGATAGTAATTACGCACCTTTCCGCACATATTTCCCTCTTTATACTTTGATCCGTTCGCTTCACTGGATTTTCTCCAACTTTTTATTACTACTCCCGACATATTTCTCATTTCATTTTATCCTGCCAACAAAATACTGATATTTATCTAGCTGTTGCGTATGTTTTAGCAAGTATTTATCTCTCTGAATAAACTTCCGATGTGGATATTATCGTAAACTGTTTAGGTTTTACAGCATGACCCTGTAATATACATCTTTCGTATACACGTTATGAGCAAGATTATAGCAAATAGCTTTACGTAATTAATCGACTTATGGATAATAATATGATGTGGCCCTTGCGTAATATTGATGCAGTTTCAATCCTTTAATCCAGTCTAAAAGTATGCAGCTATGCATATTCTATCTATCGCTTTCTCTTTATATATATATATATATATATATATATATATATATATATATATATACACACATTTCTGTAAGTTCTGGCGAGGCTGTTAGATCGTAAACAAGGTCCAACATCCGAAACATATGTAACCAAACAGATAAAACGGTAATAAAAAAATAAAACACATATTTTCTCTGCAATAGTATTGAGCACTCTCTTCAGGTTTTTACTAATTACAAATTTTACCATATACATATATATATATATATATATATATATATATATATATATATTGTATATATATATGGGGGAGGTGTATGTGTATACCTTTACTTTCACACAAACATATATACATAATTATATATATATATATATAATATATCCACATCTCCACATATGTAAATATATATATATATATTTCCACACACCCATATATATGTGTGTGTGTGCCTGTATGTATGTGTGTATTTCGTAAAATGTCGTTGTATTTACTAATCCTATTGGTTTATAGCTATATGTTTGTTAAATAACTTAAGGTACTACCTTTTTTAACTGATTTTAGTAAATAATTCTTTGTTAGAATGAAATTATATTAACATGTAAACAATCTTTGTACACTAAAATATCCCATACGTTAAAAAGAGGATTTAATTAGGTTTACCATTAAAACAAATAAATCTACCTACATAAAAACGCACTGTTGCGTCTTCTATGTTTTTTTTTTCGCTCATGACATTATATTATCATTATTTTTGTTTTATTTTTGAGCAAAAATTCCTGTTTTCTGATGAGTATGCGAATCAGAGTTTCGATATTTACATAATGATAAATGATTGCTTTTGTGTAACAAAAAAGATCTGCAAAATTGTACTGCTGAACTAACTGTTTTCAAAATAATCGTACATTTTGGGAACTTGTAATGTATGTATTGTATTCCCATATATATATATATATATATATATATATATATATATATATATATATATATATCGATACAGTTTAAGGGTAACGGCCACTTTATCTATAAAAGCAAAAAGCTGTGTGGATACTAGGAACAGTTTTGATTGGCTAATCGAATAATCAAAACTCCTATATAACTATGATTGGCTAATCGAATAATCAAACTCCTATTTAACCATGATTAAAATCGTCTTAATTTCAGCATAAAATGAAAGGCAATAATTTATTGTTAATCCTAGGGGGTTATATTTTTCTAAGTAGACATTTACAAAAATAAAATCTTATGAAACTACCACCAAAGATATTGTATATAGAAAAATTGCTATTTAAATCCAAATCGTACGTTTGGTTTCTATAGCAACACACCCGCCCGCACATAAACGCGCACTGACTGCTTGTTTAAATTATTTATAGATTTGATAAATTTTTTTTTTAATTTTGAACTTCACTTTTTACATTTTTGAATTTTTTACATTTTAGAATTTTTTACATTTTTGAATTTTTTACATTTTTGAATTTTTTATATTTTTGAATTTTTTTACATTGACACGAATATTTTTAAATTGACTGTAAAATTTCAAGCAATAACAAATTATTTAAAAAACATTCTTCGCACGTCAGTTTCCTATTTAAAAAAATAAAAACTGTTTATTTTCGTAGATAAATTTATTTTTCTTCGGTTACACAGCTTTAGTAACCGAAGAAATAATGAAATTATCGACAGAAATAAATAAATATTTTTAAATGCATACAAAGCAGAAAACTAGCGTGCAATAACTTTTTTATTATTGTTTATTATTGTCTGAAATTCTTTCCTTTTGTTGAAATAATTAATTATATCACATTTTCCTTGGATGCAACTTTTCCTTTCAGCTGGTTTGCTAGGATGGTCAAATTAATTTTACTGGTACGATAATTTAAACAATTTCCTTAATTGATATGGAAATTATATTGATATAGAAATTATATATATATATATATATATATATATGTGTGTGTGTGTGTGTGTGTGTGTGTGTGTGTATGTGTATGTGTGTGCTAGAATTTCTTCCCAGCGTTGCCTGGGTTTTTGGAGGTGTATGCTGATCAAATAAAGAAAAAAAAATGTTGTAATTTTTTTTTTATTTGAACCTGATAATAACCCATTTATTGTTTTGGGCTCAAATCAAATTATTAAAGTAGATTCATGTTCAAGTCACCTATATGTAAAATTTCAAGTATTTAGACCCAAAATTATCGGATGAATTTGGTAGAGTTCTCAAAGAAAAAATCGTTGAACTTTTGTTCCTTAACAGCCAAATTTCTGGCCGAAAATGAATTACGAAGATTTTCCCAAATCTAAGTACTCTGTATATAAAATGTTAAGTCTGTAGCCTCAAAATTGACAAAGTTATTGCGTAGGAAAATGTACACAGACACACACAGACACATTCACTTTTATATATCTATGGGATATATGTATATATATATATATATATATATATATATATATATATATATGTGTGTGTGTGTGTGTGCAATCCCACAACGCATATATAAGAAACTTGTATTTTCTTTTTTAAATAAATAGAAAAGAGTGTTTTAATATGAATATCAATACACACAAAAGAAAAACGAATTTATAGGAGTATAGATAGATAGATAGATAATTGTATAAATATGTACAAGTATATATATATATACATATATATATATATATATATATATATATATATATATATATATATACCGTAGAAACATCAAACGGATAATTTTCTCCTCCAACAACAACATGGTAAAATAAATGACATACTGAAGGTGAAAGTTTCCTTCGAAATATATTTATGGACTTTAACATAAATTTCAAATAAAATTAATATCTGTTTATTTTGTAACAATGCGTTGTCTTGGCTTAAAACATATATAATACGTATCTTATTTAATTCAAATTTAATCAGCGCTTCTAAGGAACAAAATCTAGCGTGAATCTCGCGTGACAAAACGCACCGTTCCGAGACTTAAAAACTACCGTAGAAACGTCAAACGGCTAATTCTCTGCCCCAACAACAACATGGCAAAAAAGACATGCCGAAGTAGAAGGTTTCCTTTGAAATATATTTATGAACTTTCACGTGAATTTCAAACAAAATAAATATCTATTTATTTCGTAACAACGCGTTTTTTTTTTGCTTCAAACGTATGGAATACGTATCTTATTTAATTCAAATTCAACCAGCGCTTCTAAGAAGCAAAATCTAGGCATATATACATATATATATATATATATATATATATATATATATATGTGTGTGTGTGTGTGTGGGTATAAATATATATATATATATATATATATATATATATATATATATATGTATAAATATATATATATACATATATATATATATATATAAATTCGTATTCCTTTGTGTTTGTTTGTTTGTTAACAATTTGATTTATATATACAAAATGTCCGTTAGTTTAGTATTTTATTTATTTTAATATATAGTCTGATTCTATAAAAAATATACGATTAAGAGAGAACCTTATTTATGTATTATATTATGAAGAATTAATTGTTCAAATAGCTGTACCCGTATGTTAGTTTAAGGTTCTCTCTAAAGAGTTGTTTTAATTGTTCTATTTAAGATTGTTATTTCATCAAGTCTAAATAACAATTATATTGATAATATATTTAATTAAATTTATTTGGAATTACTATTTCCGACATTGATTTTTTTATGAAACGAGTAGAGTCATTTCCCCTGATTATTTTTTTATTATATGTTCCGAAATTCGAAAGTTAAAAAAAAATCTTTCCCAAATAAATTAGTTTGGTAATCGCAAGACGTTTCTACCGTAGAAAAATAATTTCATATAGACAGAAAGATGTTTTACTTTATTATCAAATATTCGGTACTCATGCAGAATTGTACCCGGATTCTCGGAAATACCCGTCAAGCATGAATCGGGCGTGACCGGCAATCATCGGTTTAAGCCGAGTGTTGAAACAGACGCTTTAAAAGCAAACAAACCGGAAAAATACACATTTAAATAATCAAAAATAATAAAGACCTACCTTTAAAAGACTGAAAATATTTTTATTTATATATTTTGTTTTGTTCTTTTTGCAAAATATTTATCAAAGAAACTTTTGTTTTTTCCTTCAAGAAAAGATAAAAGTTTTAGTTTATATACATATATATATATATATATATATATATATATATATATATATATTAAAGAAAATACGTAAAAATATGTTTATGAAAAGCGTAAATCCTTATATGAAAGTACAAAAAAGAATTTACTTTTTTTCAAGAAAATTTTATTTTATTTTTTTTTTTTACGTGTGTTCATTGCCGGTGGAAAAGCATTCTTGAGATAAGGATATTTCCTCAGAAATCTTTTACTTAAGTCGACTGTTGAACGGCCATCGACGGCAAAGAGGGAGATGATAGGGTAAAGGAAATGTGAAAGTATGCTCCGATATAATACCACATTCCCTTCGCGTATTTTAAGGGTAACCATTTTGGACGCCCATACATAAATGATTATAACTATTGTTAGAATCTCACCTGGTGGAGAAGGTATCACGTACATCTGTTTTGGTGCGATTATATTTACACGTTTTTATCTGTTCTGTTATTTTTGAAATTGTTGTGTATGTGTGGGGGTATCGACGTTACCCACGATGAAAATGATTAATATACTTAGGTGTGTTCAAAACGGAACTTTATGTCGACCCGGGTAACGCCGGGTACCCAATGCTAGTATATATATATATATATATATATATATATATATATATATATATATATATATATATAACGTGGCCGTTACACTTAAACTGCATCGGTACATTACAATTCCTTTAACTCACAAGATCGCTGATACCATCGCAAAAAGGTTAACCCCGCATATTAATTAAGGCATCTTAGATTTTAGTGGAAAGATATTCAATCTTTTGTTTATGTATGAGTTAAATAATCACTTTCATATGATTTAAATTAACAAAATATATTACACAATAATGTTATTTTTTATTTCGTTGAGTAAAATATATTTGCAATTTATGAATAGAATGTGATTTCTAATGATTCGTGATTTATTTTATAGACTACCAAATATAATGTTTTGAACAGAAAATTACATAAATATGCATAAAAATGGTTTATATGTCATTTTCTATCTTACTATTGACACATACAGCCCAAACGTTACCTAAATAAACCGCAAATGTTCAGCATATGTAAAGAATGAAGCTTTAATTCTTATCTTCATGGTGAAACGATAAAATTAGAAAAGATGATATGATTCCATTTCTGTTTGATAAAACCCGGTTTTCTGTTTTGTTGCTTACCATCTACTAGTTGATCAGCTGTGTTCAAATCCCAGGAGCTATAGAAGTGACACAATGTTCAAGATGTTCGACGAGCGAGATCGGAGATGCGTCGCTGTTAAATGTTACAAAAGTCAGCTATTAATTAAACTGAAAACATTTAAGCTACTAATTATATGTACCTTGCATATCATTTGAATCTTTAAGTTACTGTAATGTACATAAATTTACATTTGTTTGGGGGGGGGATTTAGATTTGCCTTTTTTTTAAGTATGAGTTATTACCATTAGAATGAGAGAAAACTAAAATATATTAAATAATATATGAAGAGGTAAGTGCTGGCAAAGCTAAAATAGAGCGAAAATGGAGAGGATATATATATATATATATATATATATATATATATATATATATATATATATATATATATACCAACGAGACGCCAAAAACTTTAACATTAAGACTCAAATTTTAAAGTAACCCCACTCCTCCTACCCCACATATTCCCTTCCCCCTCCATGTATCCCTATGCCTTCAGCGACACCAGAAATTAACTTCCCAGGTCCTCCTCCTTAAGCTCCAAAACTAAAACATTACCGACATACCAAGCAACCACCCACCTTTCCCCCTTGTTCCCTTCCTCTTTTTCTCCGGTCTTCTCGCACCCCTTACTGTCCACTCTTTCACTTTTTAATCCCATAACAACGAACATTTCTGTAAAAGTCTGAGGAAGCTACAGACGCCCAAAAAAACGGCCGGGTAGCTGAAACAATATTGTAACTAAACAGAAAGATACGTTAATAAAAAATAAAACGTATATATATATATATATATATATATATATATATATATATATATATATATACATCTATGAATTCTTACGATGCTTGTTGGATATTTCCTCTCTTTGAGGATCTTCCTCTTGCTGAAACAATATGTAAACTCATTCTGGACTCACAGTAATAAATTTCCTATATACTGCTCTGACTACACATTGAGCACTCTAACTCTAGTCCGGTTTATTCACCACTGGTATATATATATATATATATATATATATATATATATATATATATATATATATTAATACATAATTGGAAATAGGTAGAGAGAGACGGTTGGTTTCGTACTGTTATGATATCTGAAGTATTGCATTCATATATAACCGTCATATATATATATATATATATATATATATATATATATATATATAAATATGTGTGTGTGTGCGTGTGTGTGTTTGATAAATGTTTATATTAGGCTTTGTGGTGCATATATATATGTGTATGTGTGTGTGTGTGTGTGTTTGATAAATGTTTATATTAGGCTTTGTGGTGCAATTAAAATGCATGTACACTGCGTGTCAAATTATTAACGAGATAACATTTTTTTTACCAGTTTAAAAAACTTACCGGTAGTTTCCTATCAAAAGCTTCGGAATCGTTGGCAATACTGAGTTGCGCGAACTGTGAAATTTTTGTACTGTTCCGCGCAATGTAAACAACTTGCTATCGTAATTGCTGAATCCCCACTATTTGAGGTGTGTGAAATTAGTAACAAAGCAGTTTGTTTCGTCAATAAAATGGGTCGTAAAGATGGTTTGCTTAGTTCTGAAAAGAGTACTATTGCAGAACAGCAAGCAAAAGGTAAAACTACCCTCTTTATATCGAAAATGATAGGTAGGTACCATCAAACTGTGAAGAACTTTGTCCAGGGCCCTGCAAAGGTACGTAAGAGAGCTGATAAAGGTAAATCTACAGTGGTTTCACGTCGTTCTCCACTCCAAATTAAACGTGAAGTTGTTATGAAGCTGGATAGACAAGTCGAGAAGTATTTGACCAAGCCGGATTGTAGAATGTCTCAAGGAATTCTCGATGTCGCCTTCTGAAAGAAGTGGCTAAGTCTATTAAGCTTGTGACAAAGCCTCGATTAAAGCAACATCAAAGTAACATAATTTTTTCCAAAGTTTTGTTCACTGATGAAGTGCGTGTCACTCTTGATGGCCCTGATGGCTGGAGCAAGGGATGGTTCCTAGATAGACGACATCGTCATCAGCGTTTTCGGCGTCAACGAGGTGGGGGCGGCATAATGATTTATGGCTGGAGTTAACGGAGGTACTTTAGTTGGCCCATGGATCGTTTCAGAAGTCGTAAAAATGACGTCAAATGCTTACATAGCTTTTCTGAAGGAGCACTTTGAACCATGGCTGAGGAAGCAAAGGTTGCCGTGCAGAAGAACCATTATTTTTATGCAGGATAATGCTCCCTCGCATGCAGCAAACAAGAGCAAAGATTATAATACATATACGGTGTCGACACAGCGTGTCCTTTTTTTATAACAGGGTCGGAGGCTACTTGTACAATTAAACGGCAAAAACAGAACATGTACACATCACGGATAAAATACATTTTCTTAAATAAACAATAAACAGAACGTTATCTCTACTTGTTTTATTTTATCCTATTTTTTGGGAGTTAGTTTTTTTCTGGACTTCTTGTTTTTTTTTACACGGTGGTCACCACTTATCAAGACCCGGAAGCCACTCACGGATAAGGGTTATTGCAAGTACAGTACGTTTGTGTGGAGATTTAATGAAGTGTTTACTTAAGAAGGCGGTTCATTAGGAATTTATTAACGTTGGACTTGAAGACATCCAAGTTGTAGTCAGGTGGGAAACAGGCAGACGGAACAGAGTTCCACAGGCGTGCAGTTATAAAAAATAAGCTTTGTTCATGGAATCTACGGTTTGATTTAGGCATAGATAAAGAGTGGGGAAAATTTTTCACAGTGGATTCAGCTAGATGGGTGTTTTTCGTGAAGGATTGGGGAGGGGGGAACCAGAGATTGGAGTTCAGACGAGCACATGCCATGGACATAACGATAAAATAATGATATTGTGGTAGAGAGGTTGCAGGGTAGAGAAAAGGGCACCCCCACTAAGCCACGAAGTCTATTTTGTACTCTGTCAAGACAGGTTAGGCTGTTTTTAGCAGCTCCTGCCCAGATATGGCAGCAGTATTCCATCCTTGGACGTACTTGGCTTTTATATAGATAGAGAATTGGATCAGTAGTGATATATCTTCTGGGGCGGTAGAAAGATCCCACCATCTTTCCAGCGACCTTGGCAACAGACTTGATGTGCGTGTTCTTTTTTAGATCAGGAGTAAAGGACAAACGCATAAGCTTGTCAAAACATGGGGCGTATCCAACCCGAGACCCATCCATTTCAATTGATGCCAGATGGGGATCAAAGCGTTCATGATGTAAAGATAGGAGTTTGGTTTTAGATGCATTAAAGGTAACCAGTCACGCCTTCCCCCATTGAACCACGCGCTCGAGATCAGAGGAGAAAGAATCAGAGAGAACTGTGTCATTTACAGCCTTTGATGTGTTGTCGTAGATGGTCGTGTCATCAGCATAGATGTCAACGAATGATTTAAGTATGTGTTTAGCGATATCATTGATGTAGATCAGGAAGAGAGTTGGGCCCAGGATTGACCCCTGAGGGACTCCAGCATTAATACTGCAGGCCTCTGATTTTGTCCATCGACCACTACTCTTATGAGCCTATCGGTGAGAAATGATTTAATGATTGAGAAAACATTTCCAGTTATACCGTAGCTGGAAATCTTGTGAAGTAGGCCCTTATGCCATACCTTGTTGAAGGTCTTTGATATGTTTAGAGCAATTGCCCTAGAAAGAAAGCCGTTGTCAAGATATTCACTAATCCTGTGAAATATAACAGTTAGCACATCTGCAGTAGATCTTGCAGAACGGAAACCATATTGTGTGTCACGAAGAAGGTTATTTCTGCTGAGGTGGTTTACTATTTCTCTATTTAATATGGATTCCAGCAACTTACTAATAACACACAGGGGACTTATTGGTCTGTACTGAGAGGGAGATGACTTATCATCTGAATTCTTAAATACAGGGCATACTGATGAGATTTTCCAGGGAGTCGGAAAGCAGCTCTCTTAAGGCAACGCTTAAACAGTTTCGTAAGTATGGGAGCTAGTTCTGGTTGAAGCCTTTTTAACACTATAATTGGAATGCCGTCAGGGCCAGTTGCTTTACTGGAATCAAGGTTCTTGATTAGCTTGGCGACCTCATGCACGGATATTTGTATGTTTCCTAGCGTGTTCTGTGTTATGGGGAGTTGATGGTCTTCGTCGCATAGGGTAGAATTACCTGCAAAGTTCTTGACAAATAGTTTGACCTTGTCTGATGCTGATGAGATGACCTCTGGTCCATTGATAATGGTTGGGATAGAACGCACAATTCTGTTCAGGATCATATTTGTTATTTGCCAAAACTGGTGGGAACCAAGCTGCTGCTCTGCTACCTTGGATTTAACGGACTGAGCATATAGCTCTCTTGCCTTTTTATTATTCTTTTACGTTCCTGAAAGCAGCTTTAGTCACAGTGCGTCTGGTAGTTATGGAAAAGGTGATTTCTGTGTGCGATAGCAGCAGCACTTTCTGGGGAGAACCATGGCTGGCTGTTAGGTTTTTGTTGAAATTTTTTAGATGGTATGAATCGATCTATGCCTACAATTAACCATTCGGTCTGATCTGATAATATAGAGGACACCTCCTTTTTAAACATGTAATGCAGAGGTAAATCAGATATGAATGTACGGAAGCAATCCAAGTCAGCCATAGAGTATCGGTATACAGTACGGTGGAGGGGTTCGTCTGGGGACTTATTACATTTCATTTTTATCTTACCTGATACGACGGAGTGGTTGGAGGATCCTAGAGGAAAATAAACGAAACATGAACATAGCTCAGGGGAAGTTGAGAGAAAAGGGTCTAGAAGGCTTGCATATTGACTAGTAGTATCGGGCACACGGGTGGGTTCGCGAACAATCTGAGTGAGGTCATAACAATGGCAAAATCATGACAAAACCTCCCCTCATCGTCTGTCTTATTTGTATAGGTCAGCCATTCCACGTTATGGACGTTCAAATCACCACAGATGTTTATGTTAGCCGAGTGATGTGCCGACAGGATGTGGTCAATTTCCTAGATATACTGTTAAAGATAGTAACTCCGCTGTTATGGGGGCGATAGAGGGCAAATATAAATGTAGTGGTGTAAGCAAGTGCAACCCGGAAGCACATATAGGGTAAATTAGGATCTTCTCTAGAGATATCCCTTCCACACGGGAAGCCATCTTTAATGTAAGCACATATTCCATGCCCATGGCGATCTTGGGGGTCAGATTTAGATGTTAAATTAGAGTATCCGTTAAGTATGAACTCATCTAGGGAAGTAGTCGGCCTTATTCCAGTTTCGCTTAGAAAGAATATGTCCGGTTTCGTCTCCTGTAATTGGGTTGAAACTTCTGGAAGGTTGGAATGTAGACCCCTAATATTGGAGAAGGAGACCTAGTGGTAGGGGTCTACGTTGGAAGAGGGGTTTCTAGGTTTGTTCGATTTTTTTTTCTGGAGATATTTCATGTTGAGGTTTTGGGATTTGTGGAGCAGGTCGGCATACTTGGTTAGAGCAGGATAGAGAGGGAAAGTAAGAGAAAAAAAGACAGCAAACGTTTTTGTAGCACATCAAAAGGTAAAGCCGTAACAATTACCCACTAATATGCCACCGAGGGGCCCCACCAGAGATTACTGCATGGTCCAGAATCCATTCACCAAATTGCAATACAGCAGTTCCAGTACTTTGCGCCTGCTGATAGGACAGCTTCCTTAGTGGTTAAACCAATGTTCGAGTCCCTGACTATCAGACGGATAACGTCAGCCCAGACAAAAGTTTACCTCCAGCACCCTTACTAGTGACATGGCTACAAGGAGAGACATAGAGAGAGAAAAATTTCCGACATCTCAGACTACTGTTCCCTAAGTACTACCGACCTTTAAAGCAGCTTTTTCTTTATCTATTGTCAGAACAATCACTCATTTGAATGAGGACTGAAGGACAAAAAAGAGAAGGAAGAGTTACTGGAGCTGCCCATAACACATTCACTGTATTATCTACTCCCCATTAAAAATAATGGGGAGGAGGGGAATGGGTACAAGGGACTTAATATCTATTTAGTAGGGTCCGGGGCTAAATTATCAATTCAGGACACTTTTGCTGATAATCTCCCCTCCCATATTAATGGGTGGATGTTTTTGACGTTATCTATCTCGAGTTTGAATCATTGGAGCTTCACTTAAAATTAACATTAAAATCCAATTATTAAGTTTTATCAATTTGTAAAGTCCGGTTAATATTAATTTACATTTGAGTTTAGATAATTATTCAAGGTTTTAATTTGGGAGGTTCGTTTTCATGGGTGACTTTTTCTTTGCTGATTATATTTCGAATATAATTGAAAATAAGACTAACTATATTTGATGGTTTGATTGGCTAGCCATGAAGCAAACATTTTCAATACAAGCAAGCTTGCAGTCATAGTATATATTACGTATATTACTTAAATAAAGTCCTAACATTATCTACTGTAATAGAGAAAATAATTCCCGGCATTTTGTTTTTTTTATCGCTAGTTTACTTCAATGTAGCATGAGTGAGCAGTGTTTTGCCTGTTTAGTAGTCGCGAAGGGGGGGACGAATCTCATCTTAAAAGTCTTGACAGGATAAATAGAGACAAATAAATACATATACATAAATAAAACAAGAAAAACAAGTTTAAAAAAGGCAACATGAAATAAATTGGTTAGGATGAATTTAAAATACTTAACGTCTGTTCGACATAGGTTCGGCGTCCATTTTTTACCAACTTGCATATTGCTGTGTCTTTCTAGGGCGGAAGAAGATTTCTATTTCCGCATAATGTGTGCACTCCTTGCAACGCTATTTTGAAAAAAAAAACATCTTGTCGTTTTTATTAAACCTTTAACTTTGCCTGGGAGTTTTCAATGTCTTTTGTGTGTGTGTGAGGGGATGGTTTGCTATCGTAACAATTTACTGTACATGTTAAATCGTGTTTGTAATTTTATTAGATATTGCATCGCTAAAGACCCAAAAGGTGACCACACAAAATGAAACAATGATTCTTGAGGAAACGAAAACGCAAAAGCACTGATTTCTATATTTGATACTTTGATTTTGACACGGACGTTCGCAATATGCATAAGTACCATGTTTTATTCAAATCTGAAATAGAAATGAAACGTTATGTTATCAGTTCATTGGTGAAAAAGTTTTACTTTCAAAATAAAATAAATTATTGTGATTTAAAACTGTCCGATGAAGTATTTCCTGTTTTTTATTCCGTAAAAAAATTACAGTCTCTCTCTCTCTCTCTCTCTCTCTCTCTCTCTCACACACACACACACACACACACACACTCACTCGTCAGCTAAGTGGGTGGCTTTTTTGTTCATATTTATTTACTCATTCAATATACAGGTGTGAGCCTGCTTGCCTCCTTACTACTTTATTCTGTCTTTTTTTCACATCTCTCCACCTGAACTGATTACTGTGTCTATTTTTTTACCTGCTTATATATATATAGCTGGGGCTTGCGCAATATCAATATAGGAATTGGGGGTGTCTTAGGCAGCAACAACAACAACGGTAGTAACAACAGTAGCAACAACAACAACAATAACACAACAACAAAAACCGTTCTTTACTTTTTTCGCGGAACAGGCGCACTTCCACCGGGCAACGCCGGTTAACGGGTATCTCTAGTAAACATAATAATATAACCATTGCAAAAATAAATGTATTCGAAAATTCAGAAATGTATTCTTGAATATTTTGGATTTCCTAACAATTTGACTCGGCCATTCCCATGCTGATAAAATTCAGATATCTCCAAATGAATTTGCAGGACTCGATAAAAATTGTAATATTATGAATGATACCTGAAAAGCGAAAAGCACTTACCATAGGTTTCCTGTAAAGATAAAGATTCCATGATATGTTGTATATGCCGACACCTAGTTCAACATTCAGAAAGATATCACGTCTATACACCCTTGCTTATTATTTTATTGCATTGATTTGATTGACATCTGCAAAATTTTCATAGTCTTCTGATCGATTGTATATTACATTTGTCAACATTATTCTACGTTAGTTCAGCTCATTTACTTCGAATCTTAGTGTTGAATGCAAAAATTGCATTTGTTTGGCTCAAACCGGTGAAAGATTTTGAGTTATGGTCACATGTGTTTTTTTTTTTTTACATTTCTGTTCACATGTACACATGCGTGGACATTTGAACAGCAGTTGCAGTGGAGAAAAATATCATATCGAATATTAGTTTTGAATGAAAATGATTATTTAGATGGCAAGAAATATTATGGTCTGATAGTTTTGAGGGATTATGCCCGAAAAGGGACCAGTTTTACGTTGTAAAACCTCGAAATATTCCAAAAATTATTTCTCAAAAGCATAAAATTGTTGGATCAAAATTCGTGGCCTGCACTGAAAGGGACGTCATCAACAACTTTACGGTGGGATGAGATAGAATGCTCTCCCCGCCGTTACACATCAATCTTGGTTTAACAAAACAGTTCTCCAAGGCTCTGGACAAAGGTCGGTGACTGGTTTACTTATTTTTGCCAGGCTTTTCTAGGATAAATCATGGAGAAGTTGAAAGCTAGCATCTTTGACGACTCACAGATCCGTAGCTCATCAGAGATCCAGAGTTCGAAAAAATCAATGAAGGAAGCGAGCTTGGTAGTGTGGAAGGAGTTGGTTCTGGTAGTGAATAACTTTCTTGCAAACAATAAGGTTAGAAATTACGCAGAATTTGTAAACAACATAGGTCCCTCCGGTTTTTGACAAACTATGGATACCCACGTAGGGATGCCTGCGCGTGAATTTCTTGTGGCAGGAGTTGCGCAATCTCCAACCACACCTCTCCTGAGTCAACAGTGTTAAACACCAGTGGCAAGTGAAGTGTATATACAGAACGACTGGGAACAAATACCAATATAAGCGGAGAATGTAAACAAAATGTTGACAATTATTTATCTATGTATTTGTTGCAAACTATTCTGTTCATCTTCTAGTCCTTGCTTCACGACGTTTCGGCTAATTATTCCTTTGTAAGGTTTAACGCTGAATCTCCTAACTGCATCTGATAGAGCAATAGCTAGCCGAAACGTCGTTAAACAACAACTAGAAGATTAGAATAATAGTCCGCAATAAATATATGGATAACTAATACAAAATACTCATCTCAATAAGAATTCCAATTAACATCGTTTCATACCTTCAAACACCTGTGCTGTAACGGGAGCGTCAAAGTGCACTACCTGTTTTCTAATATAAACCGTTTTCCCGCGAACCTGAGTTCAATGAGTGACAAGCTGAACGTGAGATTCCGCCAGGACATGAAGGAGAGTAAGACTAGATATCATAGTCCTTTCAACACAGTCTGAATCGCTGACTCATGTTGGAATCTGAAGATCCACCCTCTAGCTGCTGAGCAATCCAGGATTTCGGAGAAATGTTTGAGCAATAGAAGAACAACGTGCAGTTTACGTGTAAATACCTTTATTAATATCTATCATTCAGTTTACAGTAAGCGACGTTTCTATTAGAGAATCAATATATGTTGTTGCAAAATATTTTTCTCTCTTGGGACAACATATTAAGGATGATATGTGTTGACAAAATCAACTGATGCCACAAAAATGTTATCTGCTTCGTACGATATCTGCTTTTTCTAAAATATTAAGACAACATTCATAAAATTTAAAATAGCCAGTCTTATATATTCTGCATACTTTGCGAAAACTATCAACATTCAGATTCATTCCAATTAATTGCTGAGTATGTCTTTTGTAACAAGATATGTACAAGTGATGTTCAGGTTATAAAACAGGATAATGTTTCTGCATCTAACTTACAAAGAGATTGCACGTGTATTCCAATGCATCATATAAATTTTATGTTGGTATTGTCGTTGAAGCAATATTCTTTGTATAGAGACGTGCATATACCGAAAACCTATCAGCTAGACATTGTCCACAATGTTTTAAAATTGATCCGCAGAATACATCGAAAGAGCATTATTCCTTTCAACATCAATTCAGTGAACATTACTTTGATATGTAGCTCACACGTTCATACATGAATGAAATCTTTGGAGCATTACAATATTATAGGTGCATGTAAACAATCTATGTCTATCAATGAAGTTAAGTATAAACAATAAAATTAACAAATTCCTACGTGTTAATCTAAGCAAATATATACTACATAATCAAGTTGCTGAATAGTTTCTCATTATATCAGTAAAGTTCAGCGAGGTTGAGTCACTAAATTGGCATAATTGTGCGATACCATATGATGTTCCTGCTTTCTGCTTACCCTCATTGTTTTTACTTGTATTGGATTTCTTATTGCCTCTGGATTTAAGCAATGCCGATTCAGTGGTAATGGTCATTGTCCAACACTTGGTGCACAATTACACGAATAGCCACACCTACAGTGGCTAATCATTGTTTCTCGCAATTGAACAGATATCATACTCAGGAGCTTAGCTCAGCTTTACATAAGAAATAATCGTTCACTGGATAATGCATCGATTTCAGTATTTACCACTCATAAAAAGTGAAGAAAGAAATAGTATTTGCATCCCAAATTGAACAATGTCAACGTATTATAATACAAACACAAAAAATAAAAAATACAACAACAAAATTACGAAAATAGGATATACGGTAAACACATTACTTCGTATACCGTGAATGTTTTTTTTTAATTTTGTATGGTTAAATTATTTTTAATCAAGTAAAAATACAAACAGTTTAATATTTTTTTAGAAACAGGTACTTCTTGGGTGCTTTATGCATTGAAGCGTATGCTTTTCGGTGTTAGATAACAAACGAAATCAGCGGAGGCAGAAGGTCAGCATAAGCGGAAGCAGAATGAACTCGCAAAAATTGCCGAGGGCATTTATGACAAAGAAATGATTAATGTCATTCATCATTTGGTCAATTATGCCTAGGGCCAGGAATTCCTTTTTCAGATACCAACGATCTCTTGCCAGGCTTTTTGTTTTGTTTTTGCGAATTTCGATTACGATGATTTGTTTAGGTTTTACAATTTTTCCAGGGTTTTCATTCCTAGAAACCAGGGGAATTATTAACGCATTGAGATTGTGGTGAAAATTTATGACATATAGAAGTTTTAATTTTTATATAAATTATATCGAATTGTACTCCAGCAAATATCTTTTAAAAGTTCATGAAAGTAAGAATAAGACCCACTCCGCAATGGATAAAGCACTAAGTTACAATTCTCGTGATACTTTTCTAAAGGTTGAAAATTAAAGCCACAATACAAGGCATACTTAAAATGCAATAAAGATTTACTTCTACACGTTATTACCAGACAGAAAGATCGCCGTCTATTTTTGTGTGCTAAAGAAAGTGTTATGTTCGAAATTACATATAATTGCTCTGTTAAGCAAGTAGATTCCGGAGTTCTCAAGATATACTAAAATTAAGTTGGAGGTTAAATCGCTGAAAAGTGGTAATCATGACGCTAAAGATGAGAACAGTAGATTACATAAGCGGGACGATATAGATAATTATTCAATATGTATACTATTGAAAATAATCCAAAAAGTCCTCCATTGTTTAGTATATTCTGACCTTTTCCAAATAATTTGTTATTAAAATATATTTAAGTCCGATAGAATTTGGTTTATTTATTAGTGAACAAAGAACAAAGATAAATTTAAAGATTTTCAAAGTGAGGATACAGAAAAGGCTGAAAAATATCTTCTTGAATATCGGCTATGTTCAATGTTTTACTCGGTAAAAATAAAAATATCACCGTCTAATGTTAAAAAGCAAAGATAAATCAGTGAAAACTCATTGAATAAACTGTCTTATTTAGATTTCGCCGAACGATCTGTCTTGGAAGATTTGCTATCTTGTTGGTGAAGTGGCTATTGTCGTTTCCTTTTAATTATTAAAACATAAGTGTTAGGACAATATTTAGATCAACGTTGAGGAACCCGGTTCTCATTAATAAGAAATGACTCGTTTTGACCGGTGTAATTAGTACTCAACTTTTCCAGACACAATTTACTGGAAGTATCGCTTGAACTGCATTATAATACAAAAATACATTTGAATATTATTGGTAAACTTACGAACGACAGTTGTACGAATTATGAATACAATTAATGATAAATCAAGTGCTGATAGGAAATAATTTCTAGCTCTGACTATTAAACAATCAGATAGTGTCTATAAAATGTAATATGAACCAAATAGAAACGATTGCAAACATTTTCTAATGGCGCTCTCTGATCTTCTAGAATGTAAACTTGTTTTTATATACTTTCCTTATCAAATATTACTCACACAATTCAATTTGATTATTTAGTAATTTAACTTTGCGAAAATTCATATTTGTGTGATCTTACATATCAAGGAATATGCGTTTCTTTTTCACATTTTATTCAAATTATTATTTTTATTCACAAGCCAATACGAATATATATATATATATACATATATATATATATATATATATATATATATATATATATATATCTTTGGTTTATAATTAAGCTGATTTTGTAGGTCAGATGTAATCCTTCTGAGTTAAAACATAAAATCATATATGCAATCGTTAAATTATTGAGATTTTGCCATTTTCATATTATTGCATAAGTACGAAGTACATTAAAATTAATAATTATATTTTCTTTACAGTTTTCTTAAAATACTTATTAATTATTAATTTATTATATTTTCTCTGATGTGCTAAGAATATTCTTAAATATTTGTACACATACACAGACACATCAAAATACCAGCAGTCGGTTTTTCTTCCCTCAGCACGAGACTCAGTAGAATCAAAGACATTTTTTGAAATGGCGTGTTCCCTGTTGAGAGAGACCTCCATTTATCAAATTAATTACTAGTACAGATTTGTGCAGTCCTGGGGGGTGTTGTATTTTTTGTGTATGGCAGCAAGAAGATAATTCTTGACAGGACAATCACCATTTTATGATCGGAATAATCATGAATTAAAAACGATGCCAACGTGCTTTAATTTCTTATGGAAACTGATCTATTGCCGCTGGATTGATGACTTTTGACATTGAATAAACACATCAGACCGAATTTAGAGTATGCAGTCAGACAATTATTAGCATGTTAGTGAAAAAGTAATAGTAATTAACTATTAATATATATTTAAAGAACACTAGAACGAAATTGTCAGTATTAATTTTCTTCTTATATTTATATGCCATTTGCAAGTCATTTATAATGAACAAAAGTCTACCAATTTTTCAGTGAACACAGATGTTATTAATGTTATTAACACAGATGAACTTGTACACAATTTCAGACATACAAAACATCTGCGACACGACATATTCTTTACTGACTGAATATTTTTAAAAAAACTTAGATTCATCTCAAACAAAATATATTTACACAGAAAAGTAAGTGAATTAGAGATTTATGTACTCCACTGTCTATTCAAATTAGATAAAGATACTTTTATGCTGTTGGAGCAATGGAAAGGAATAAGGAAATTACAAAAAACAAAACAAAAAAAAACAAGCAATTAGTCGAAGTGTGCACGGGAATCTGGGTGCCTCTAAAGTGATACAGTGTGACATTGATTTTTGTTGAGTTATTCCCGGATAATACTTTTAGAGTTTCAAATGTAATATATCAGGCTAAGTACACTCGGTTAATGTTACTGTAAAACAACCAGTCGAGTTCAACATTACGACAATGGTACATAGTTTTAATTTAATAGATCGTAAGGGGCATAAAATATTAGAGTTATTTTAGTATCTTTTTCAAAATTTGGAAACTAGAGTAGTTGGTGCAGAAGCCTACATATGAAATCAATAATCTATGTAGTGGTGAATAGTTACATTATAGATATATATGATACTGGCAGGTGTTGGAATTTAATAACCCACTACACAAAATACACTTTATTGGCAGTTAATTTGACAGCATCATCTATATATGTATTTAAGTAGGAAAACAAAATGTTAAATATTTTTATTTAATTGGAATTTATTAATGAGATGATTACTATTTATTAATTTATATGTTGCGGACTATTAGCCTCATCTTTTGTAGTTTTTTTTTCCATGACGTTTCAGCCAAATATTCCTCTGGCCTTCGTCAGGTGGAAACTGCGACAGGATAGAGAACTCAGAATCTCCTAACTGCATTCTCAACATTTACTGGAATCCATATTTGTTGTCTCACCACGTTTTTTGGCCAAATAAGCCTCTGGCTGGCTTTGTGTGGGATTGAAACCGCTATCGTAAGATAATTCGTACCTGGAACCGTAGAGACTCAACGTTTCTTTACAAAGCGTCACGGGCCCCGAAAGGCGATCAAGATTGGGTTTTTTTTGTCTTATAAATCACGTTTATTTATCTGATCTTCCATTATCTGGTCCGTTCCGAACAGTGTATATATATATATATATATATATATATATATATATATATATATATATATATATCATTTAATTGGAATTCATTATTGAGATGAGTATTATTTATATTACTTTATTTATTACGGATATTATCCTCATCTTTCTTAGTTGTTGTTTTCACCAAGTTTCGGCCAACTATTCCTCTGGCCTTCGTTAGGTGGTAACCGCGACGGAATAGGAACTCCGAATTTCCTAACTGCATTCTTAACAATTACTGCCTTCCGTAGCTGTTGTCGTCTCACCAGTAATTACTGAGAATGCAGTTAGGAGATTCGGAGTTGATATCCCGTCGCGGTTACCACCTGACGAAGGCCAGAGAAATAGTTGGTCGAAACGTCGGTAAACAACAGCTAAGAAATATGAGGATAATAGTATGCAATAAATAAATTATTAAATATTCTTATTTCACAACATAATTTGATTACAAGTTTTAAAACATTTTTACCGTATTCAAGTAAATCAAGTTCACTATTACTACTGGGCAATGCCGGTTGGGTACAACTAGTGTTTAATTAATGGTGATTCTTCTTGTTGATAACACATTGTAGTTACATGTATTTTAAAGGAAGGTATGTTATAGTCGCTACTAAGATCGTCTCAGTTTAATTTCGGCTATAAATAGCTGATATTATTCTGTACGTTTTCCATCTTCGTGTCATTTTAACTTCCATCTCGCAGCAATGTACGGGAAAGCTTCTTTATAGTTTTAACAATAAAGCTGACTGAACACTTCTGCAAATGTAGCAAGAGTTCCTATGCTAAGAAAATCAATCTTCTTATTTTCTCAATACAAGACGTTGTCATGTGATACAAATGTTGCCTCGTGTCAGTAAACGTTATTCTTTTCAAATTACAGTTTATTTTAGCTTCTATAATATTTGCGTTTCCCTGAAGAATACAGACATCTTGTTTCTATAAGGATGTTTTCCAAATAGTTTTTTTTTTCATATATTATTCGAAAGCTCCATGAAGAAATGTATAAGGAAATGTAACCTGTGATAAAAACCCAAAGCAATAAGTAAACATTACAATTGTTGTAAGTTTGAAAATATCCACCTGAGGATTGCACTTGTCAAATTTTTTTTTAAACTATATTTCTTTCGGTTTCTCTCCCTAGAGGAAAAAAAATCACACATTGATCCGGCTTCTTTAATTGTATTTTGCAGCTCATCCCTCCATTATGTTCGTACGTTCATTTGTCCTCTTTTTCACCGCTCAACGTAACGGAATAATTTAAATAAAGATTGGCACATTGATTGTTCATATTAATATTATATATATATATATATATATATATATATACATGTGTGTATGTGTGTGTGCGTGCGTGCGTGTGTGTTCATATGTGTGTATATATATAAACTTTTAGAAATTGCAAAATAAATATGATGTGTGATTTTTTTGTTGAATGAATATGGCTCTATTCTGTCTTAAGTGATTGTGGATACTTACTGTATGTGTGTGTGCACGTGATATTTTTATGACAAGAGTTGCATAATCTTGAACCAGAATCCTTGGAGTCACCAATTTTCTTTAAATTCCATTTGAAATTAAAAATTAAGAATAACTTGAAACAATGTCGTGAAAAACAGAGACCACGTACACCTCCTAATATTCCTAATTAGTCACCCAAATATCACATGCCAGGTTCCCGATGCTTAACTTAAATGATCGTGTAAGGACCAGTATTTCAACGTTATTATCCTGGCCATGTTAATATAAACGAAACACGGTCAAATATAAACTTTCTTTATTAAATCAATACTAAAAGCAAAATACTTTCTCATGTTTCTGCATATTTGTCGTGGTAGTTATGAAAAGTTGTATTGTTAAAATAATAAAAAAAATATGCATTTACCTGATAAACTGTTACCTAAAACTATGGGAACTTTTGACAGAGGTAAAATATTACTTTTGTAATATAATGCTTTTGAAATGTGAAACAAATCATTTAAATGTGTTATTTTCGGGTCATTATTAATAAAATTTATTGGAAATATAGATTGCTATTGTGAACGTTAAAATCTACACGAACATGAATATTGGCAGACGGATAAACGTGCATAATATCATCAATTTTCTCTGCAATACTCTTGAAGCTAATGATTTCATCGTTGTGGGGATATAAAAGAGCAATTTCGAAAACTGTGCTTTAAGTGCCAATCGGAATTACATGTTGATTCATTGATGATGTCCCATAACATGCGAAGCTATCCTTAATATTATTTAAAAAAAAAAACACATGCACGAAAAAGTCGATCAGGTCCCACACAACAATATTGCAAGTTCAATGAATTAGGCGACAATGGCGAGTGGTATGAGTACAGACAAGAAGTGGTACAGGAAAACAACTGTCAAGCTTTTTCAGAAGTCGCGCATAAAAAACTTATGAGGACATTCCATACCTGACATATATTTTGTAATCAAAACCCAAAGAACTTGATCAATCATTTACATAGTTAATCTTTTCAAAACCAGAATACCGACAAAAGAAGATGAAAAACAAATCGGTATCGAGATGTAAAATGGGAATTAGTATTACTATAAAATAGTAAAGTCGTCAAGATGATTCGAATTTTAATTGGACCTATTGGGAATATATCGAAATAAAAACACTATATTTATTCTGATTGACAAGACAATTTCCTTTATAATTTATAATAGGGTTTTCTGGTAGACACTGTGAAAGATTTAAAATACGGATTCAATACCTCAAGTTAATGGAAGTACCTGATGTTGAAGAAAAAAATCAAACATCACCCAGAAGTCGATACTACTATATACTACTACTACTACTACTACTACTACTACTACTACAACTACTACTACTACTACTAATAATAATAATAATAATAGCCAGGATATACAAGTGAAATTTGACATGGAAAAATGCGCACTGCTAGTTATATGAAAGGTGAAAACGGAGACGACAGAATGCATTGCCCAATCAAACTAAGATGGGTAACTAGGGAAACAAGACGCCAATAAATACCTAGGACTTCCGGAAGAAGACACCATCAAAGCAACAGAAATGAAAGAGGGAATTAGAAAGAAATATATCAGGACAACAAGAAAACTTCTGGAAACTAAATTATATATAAGAACCGAATAAAAGGTATAAGTACATGGACCGTTCATAGGGTAGACTAAAGAAAACTTAGAAAGGTTGATCAGAAGACCATGAAAGACTTGACCATGCACAACGCACTACACCCGAAGAACGATGTTAACCGGCTCTATCTGAAAGGGAAATACGGTGGAAATGGGCTGGTTTGTATAGAAGACTGTGGAAATGACACCAAACAACAACTATAAACATACATAATGCAAAACACTTAAAATATAATTATGGCAGAAAGAGACACAGAAAGACTCAACAAAACAGATAACAGAGAAACAAATAATAAAACAAGAAAAGAAAAAAGTTGGAAGAGGAACAACTACACGGAAGATTCAAAAGGTAAACTAAAGATGAGTATAACGAAAACACCTGGACATGGAGCGAAAAGGACATGTGAAGCGAGAAACTGAATCGCTAATAACGGCAACATAAGATAACCCAATAAGAACCAACAACATTAAAGCAAAACCGGCAAAATACAAGAAAACACCAAATGCGGAATCTGTGGACAAAGAGACGAAACGATAAACCATATAGTAAGTTAATGCAGCAAACTGGCCCAAAAGGAATATAAGAACAAGCACGACTCAGTAAAAAGGGCAGCGCACTTGGAATTGTGGAAAATTCTACACCTCGAACGCACTAACAAGTGGTATACACATAAGTCAGCAACAGTAATTAAAAACGAGAATCCCAAAAACCTATGGAGCATAAACATACAAACGGATAAACTCACCCAAGCAAGAAGACCGGATGACGTAATAATTTACAAGAAAGAAAAGCCCTGTCAAATTTCAGCTGATCACAGGATAAATATCAAAGAAAAGGAGAAATGGAGATATGAAGTAAATATACAGAGCCAGAGAGCTTAAAGGGATATGGATGGTTAAAAAAATTAAGATAGAACCTATAATAGTAGGCGCACTAAAAACAATTCCAAAAGCTTGGAAAAAAGAAATGGGAAAAATTGGAATCAGAGGAATGACTGGAAGGACACTACGAATAACAACAATGAAAACGGCTGAAATATTAAGGAAACCCCTTGGATACGGAGATTAATACACATGTGCCGCATGTACGGGTTAGACGAGCTACTGCAGAGACAAAACATGGAGAAGCGCTACATGAAATGAAGAACATTTAAGATGCATATCCATAAATTCTCTGACCCGTCCCCCATCTCCTCCAAAAGCCCAATCCCCCCCCCGAAAATGATGCCAAAATAGAAGAGAAGTGTAAAAGATGATGAAAAGACCGACGAGAGCCCAATCGTACGTATTCAAAATATGGCTAGAAAAAAAAAACTTATGCAGAATAAGAACAATGCTATCGTTGGAATTTTCTGGGGAGTTTACGTAAGGCATGTGATAATGTAAAAACGCTGCGTAATGGAATCGCAGCAGCAATTTAAGAAATTATTTATTTGCTCTCTGTAGCTTATTATAAAACCCAAGGAATATAAGGTGATGTAAACGAAATAACTAAATAACAGCGAAAACCACGAAAAAAATAATTTTTATTTGCTATAAGTGTTTGTTATTTAAAAGAAAAATAAATAGATATTCACAATAATTACTATTAGTACTTTATTTCTTGATCGTAATTCATTTATTATTTTAAGTTCTGTAAAATTATGCAGTGAGTATTCATTGTACTGACCAGACCTCCGTTGAACAAGTGTGAAGAGAACTGGGACGTTGGGAGGCTTATTGACACTCAAATTCCAGTGTAACCAATGGCCTCTGCTAGCGAGACATCAATGATAACCGGATGTTGCGATAATGCGAATATATTTGCAAATGATATCAGTGTAGGTGGGGAGTACTGGAAAACTGGGGAGACTTGTTGTCACCCACCTTCCAGGGGACACCACATGTTTTCAAGAAGAGATCCTTAATTACCTGTGTGGAAGCTTCCGGTGAGCCAATAATAATAATAAATGCATTTACAGATATGTTATTTTTTTTTTGCATCATTTTCTGCATCATCATCCTATCTGATTCTCATCTGTATTTTTCTTACCAAATCTTAATCTACATTTGAACCTGCTGGTATTTACACAGACTCTCTTGTAAAATTGAGTTCTGGTCAAAATCCGATTTCTTTCTGTATTTAATAAGACCCAATGTCACTAAAGAATAAGTTAATATGTTGTAACAATGCATTTGGAGAAAAAATAATCAAAACTAACCGTACGACCAAAAAATATATTTTCGAAATCATGTAGATTAGTCAGAAGAGCTAATATTCTGACATACCCCGTGCTGGCTAGGGTTATATGGATTTTATACCGAGTTTAAATCATAATATTACTCGAATAAAAATAATATTTATTGTTCTGTTTACTGTTTGGGTTAATTTATTTGGTTATTTTGTTTTATTATTATTTGTTTGTTATCCTGCCGTGAGATAAATTGTTTACGAGACTTACTTGAAATGGTATTTTTAAAAAGTGCGGACACGAGGCTGTCTCCCACCTGCTTTCTTTCTCTTTCTCTCGCTCTCTCTCCCTTTCTCTTTCTTTCTCTCTCTCTCTCTCTCTCTCTCTGACCTTTTAAAGACCCTTGGATCTGAACATGGGAAAGTACTAATGTTACCCGCTTAGCTCAGAATTAAATCAAACTAATTCTTCCTACATTGCTGCATGTAAATCATCGAATGTTTTGGGAGAGAAAAAGGCTAAGATATAACCTATCTTCATGCAAAATTGTTAATATTAATATCCGTCAACATCCCTTAAATAGAAATAAAGTCACTCTCTTTGTTACATAACCACATTTAGAATAACCTTGAGCGTATTTTCAATCAATAAAGCAGAATGTTAAACCCAGAAGAAAAAGCTGGTTGTTATGACCGGCAGGTGCTTGCTGATCAGCACCGGGGTCCTGCTTGTAATTCTGTTAATGTTTGCGCTTTTAACTGCAGACGCAAGAATAGTACATACAGTGAACATAAACGCATCCTATCGAGTTTCAGATACTTAAATACAAAACTTATGATAACTGAAACAACAAAAAAAACGGAAAAAGAAATGGGTAACAGAAAAGAATGGCTGAAATACATTGAACAATATTTACAGCAAATCAAAGATGAGAAGGGGTGAAATCAATAGAAAACCCCCAAGATAGCTGAAAAAGAGAGTGAAAAACTAATTCCAACCTGAAAAGATTATTAACAAAGCATATGTGCAAGAATACATGACCAAAAGCAGAACTGCGCTGACACAAAAATACACAAAAAGGGCAACTACAGGCGTATAACGTTACTACATACAGTTTTAAAATCTTGCCAGAATAATTTGGAAAACAAATGTGTTACTCATTTAATAACCGTGTAGTTATTCCTTACATACAGATATGATAATGAAACAAAAAGAGACGAACATGATTTACTATATATGCCAAAGAACATCCTGAAGAAGGTAAAAAGTAGAAAAAGGTATATAGCCATGGCATGAATTGACTACAAAAAAGTGCACAACAAAACTTCTCAAACATGGATAATAAAATGTTAAGTCTCTACAAAAACAGACAAACGCATCAATTTTATTTTAAAAAATCAGTGTAATAAAATGGTAGATTATAAAGTCATGATATATGCATAAAATGGAAGTGTTCACTGCTAAGTATGAGAATTGGGAAACTGATGGCGAAGAAAGGTATGGAATCCCCAGTTTAATCAGAGTGGGAAAGACACTAGTCGAACATGAGACTAAAAATATTTTGGGAATTTTCGATGTAGACACCATAAAATCACCTGTAATGAATGATAAAATTAGGAAGGAATACCTAAGAAGAAAATATCTAAAAATTAACACATATAGTAGTAACCTAATAAAAAGTATAAACACGTGGGCAGTATTACTAGTAAGATACTTTGGACTGTTCATATGCTGGATTTAAAAAAAAACACCTGCGATATCTGGACAAGAACTCCAGGAAACTCTTGATCATGGCCAATGTACTATTACTGAAGGTTAATGCAGACCGACTTTGTGAAAATGAAAAACCGGACGGAGAGGACTGTTTTTTTATAAGAGATTATGTGAACGATAAGGTAATAAAACTAGAAAATGTATAATGCAGAGCACAGAAAGACTAACCTTCGCAGCATGAGACCCAGCAAAAAGTCAAGTTATAAAACAGAGAGGAAATAGAAAAGACGAAAAAATAAAAAATGGTAAAAAGAAACAGCTGTATTTTATTATTCCTAATAGTCATGACCTGCATGATAAAATTGTTCTCGAGATGGGTATAATTGCTCATGACACTACGCTCTATAACAGATTGGAGGTGATACTGTGTGTACACATATCTAAAAAAAGTGGCTTAAAACTTACACGAAGATCACTAGTCTGTAGTTGAATGAAAATATAAATTGATAGTGACATTTAATGCTACCAAGACTAAGTTAATCCGTTTATCAAATACAAAGAAATCCTTTCAGCCACTGATGACATGATTAATAAAACGTTACTTGAAAGTTCTTCATTCAAATTTCTTGGCTTAACATTCCAGTCAACGTGAGTTGAAACAAATACAATACGTACACTGCTAAAGCTGTAGCGAAGAAGAAGGGCTTTTACCTGACGTTCTAGAAAATTACCCACACATAAATGTATCTTATATCTCTACAAAGCAACTATTCGCCAATGCATAGCGTAGTGTAGTTGAATCTTGGCTAGTGCATTTGCCACTAGTCTCTCGCTCTTCGTATTCAATCTAATAGATCGCTCACTTTTAAACAAACATAAACTCCTGCCCCATAGCTGAAAAATAAAATTGTTGCGCCTGTTCTATCAGTATTTTATTGGAATATGCACTGATGAACTGGAAGCACGTGTACCCACTCGACGTAATTACCCCCGATTAACACGTCAAGTCCAACCGCTACACTACAGGGGTTCTAGATGCTTGAAAACATCGTACTCTTATAGTTGTTTTTTCATCAAGCTGCTAGGTTTTGGAATCCCCCCCATGATTGTATTGACAAGCAAAAATCTAAGTGTATTGTTAACAGACATCTCGCTACTCAATTCTAGACATAAAATCGCTTAAGCTATAGTCTAACAAAGTATTTCCATTACATCCAAGTGACAGTGTGCTTTTGTGGGCTAAATATCTGTAAGAAAAATACACTGACAATTCATGGGGATAAAAAGAACTAACCGAATTGCTAATAAGAGCCGCACACGAAAACGAAATTCGGACGAAGTATATTAAAGAAAAATGGACAAAACAGAAGATAATAGTAAATGCTGACACTGCGGACTAAGAAATAACACGATAAACCAGATAATAAGTGAATGCAGCAAACTAGCCCAAGAGAAATATAAGAATAAGCACGATCGAGTGGCTGGCAGTACACTGGTAATTATGCAAAAATCGTGAACATCCTGACAAATATTACAAGCACAAACCAGCGACCGTACTTAAAAAGAGAAACAACCCAAGCAAGAATACGGGATTTCATAATAGTTTACAAGAAAGAAAAAGCCAGATCAGTTCGTAGTTTTTATTCCAATCTAGCAGTCTACATGATTTATACCAAAGAGACGGAAAAGCGAAGCCAATACGCTGAACAAACCCGAGAACTGAAAGGGGTTTGAAAGATGAAGAAAGCCATAAACTACAAACGATAACCTGACATGTAGCAACTGCAACGAAAGTAAAACAAAAATGATAGAAGAACACCACTTGGAATCAAGAAAACTGAAACCGAATAATCGTAAGTTCACTCTCCCCCTCTAAGAGTATTTTAATTTTGTCATCAACTGACACTACGCCAAAATAGTCGTTAACAGTCTAGGATTGAAATACCGAGGAGATAATGCACTAACCAAACCTTCATTTGATTAGTTCGAAGAGGATTTGGGACTATGGGAAGCTTCTTGTCACCTGGATTCCAGTGAAGACTAATGGTCGTCGCTAACAAGAAATCAATTGCAAATGGCTGTTGCGATAGCTCAAATTTGGAAATCTTGCGTTACTTATTGTCATCCAAATTTTCGGAAACACCATATGATGTTGAGAAGTACAATTAATTAGTGATTTCCTGTGTAATAATATCTATTAGATACAATAATGAGAATAGAGAGTGAACGAAGATAAAATGCTATAGGGGTGCCAGTTAGACGTACATTGTGAAGCTGCAAAGAAGGCTGGTAAATTAAGGATGTTTAATGCCACTAAAACACAAAAAGGGCGTTAGTCGTTGTCAGCGATTAAAGAATAGTAGGTATAACATTGACTAACACCAAATTGTTCGAAGCGTTTATTACAAATGTTGAATGTGCTTAAAATCTTAAGAAATTTTTGTCATTCAAATTTCGAAGAAATAATACTGGTTATTGCAAAAGAGCAACTACTGTAAACTTAATGGATAAATGATGTTAATTGCCATGAAATTAATTATCTTACTCTTAACCCATACGGACCACCTCTATGAGAATTGATAAGAAGCAGATTCGTAAGTCTTCAAAACATGGCTAGAAAAACACTTATGCAGAATAAGAACAGTGTTATCTTTGGAATTTTACGTAAGACGCATACTAATTTAAAAATGATGCGCTAATGGAATTTCAATAAATTATTTATTTGCTATCATTAGCTTATTATGATAAGTGAAGTATTTTATTTTAATAAATAAAGAAAAACAAAAATCATAAAAAATGATTTTTATTTGCAATAAGGGTTTGTTATTCAAAAAAAAAATAGGTATTCATAATAATTACAATTAGTGCTTTATTTTTTATCGTAATTTAATTTTTTTTTTTAAATTCTGTAAAATTATGCAGTGAGTATTCATTGATTTCATTTTTAAATTACATTTTCATTAAATAAGCTTAATAATGACGTGAATAATTTCATTTCTTGTAAAAAATTGGCAAATATTTCAGCGAAACAAATCAGGAAATCTTCGTTTATCACGTCTAGGGTTATACGTAAACGGCCTAGAAAATTAAGAGGATAGGATGGTCTTTATACAGCATGAGTAGCCTGGAAAGATACATAAAAGAAAATACATAAAATATGAGTAGTGCTAACAAAATCGCTACCGAAATTAACAACTAAAGGTCTGACACGTTGTTTTGTATTATTGCATATAAACATTTTGGTTTCATTTAATACCGAGCGATATTCTGAACTGCTCCCTAAATATATCGATGAAAACGCAAAGGTAATAATGAGGACGTGACTAAGTGGTGGCACAAAACATTCTAATAAAACGACAAATCAGCTTTGAGACTTGTTATTGTCTATCTATGGTATATCAACGAAAAAAATAAAATATTCTAAATCGTTCATTGTACACCATTGATTAAATACACCATGTAATATTACTTATCTGAACTACAACAATCGATATTGACATGAATATTTGAATCGCATATTTATTCTTCAATATCCACACACTATGTATGTTCTAAGTGACAGCATAGAGAAATATTCTCTGAGATCGCAGTGAATAAATATTGCTATAGCAGGGTAATTTTAACAGTGCAATGCACAAGGTTACAGATAACTCAGATAGTTCACGCTTGAATAGCAATGTTTAACCTAAATAGCATTTTCAAATAACATACGTTTCTCCGAGATATGCATATTCTTCAGCTGTCTAATTTCATGCTTGGCGATGCTCCAATATCCCTGCCTAACAGTGTCCAGTGAAAAAGTGAAAACACTCTATTGGGCTGTAATAAGCTGGTTTTAATCAGTGGAATCTAGTGGGATTATTCGAAAAAATAAGCTTGAGGAAAAATGTCGAATGTCCATTAGATATTGAGAATATGAAGAGCGGATTCTACACACACACACCCACATACACCCACACACATACACACACATGTATATATATATATATGTGTATATATATACATATATAGAGAGAGAGGGAGAGAGAAAGAGAGACAGCCAGCATAATCTTTTTTCATATTCTCAATATATAC
Source organism: Euprymna scolopes (assembly GCF_053919585.1). Classification (NCBI taxonomy): domain Eukaryota; kingdom Metazoa; phylum Mollusca; class Cephalopoda; order Sepiida; family Sepiolidae; genus Euprymna; species Euprymna scolopes. The sequence continues at coordinate 84,825,442 of NC_136485.1, forward strand.
ATATATATATATATATATATATGAACGAAACAAACAAAGTTAAACAATTCTTCAGTAAACTGAACCTAGATATATCAATAGACCCAAACCACAAATGTGTAAACTTCTTAGACATAACACTGAATCTAGAAAACAACTCCTATGAACCCTACCCAACCAAACGCTATTCTACATCGATCACAAGTCCAACCATCCGAATAGTATGAAAAAAGCACTTATACCTAGCATCTCAAAAAGAATATCCAAAATATCACAAAATGAAGAATTATTCAATAAAAACAAGGAATATTACAACCAAGCCTTAGCTAGATCAGGATATAAGGAACAAATTAAATTTGTTAAGGAAACTCAAAACAATAACATAGCTACAGAAAGAACAATAAATAATGCAAATGTAATATCTTACAACATGTCGATGAGGAAATATAAAAAAAGGAAAATAAGAGCAAAAACAAATGAAAAAATAAAACATGCAATAAACACGAAAAAGAAAAATGAAAAGATAGACCATTATAAAACTGAGAGAGAAGTTAAAAAGAAAAATAGAAGAAGGAGCTAGACGTGGTTTAATCAACCGTTCAGTCACAATATAAAAAAATAACATCCCAAGGGAATTTTACCAAATTATAGAAAAAAAATTCCCGCAAGATAATAAACTAAGTAAGATAATTAATAAAAACACTGTTAAACTATCTTTCTCAACCTCTACTAACTTAACAAATTCCATAATTGGCTCAAATAACACAAAATTAAACAAATTTTTGAAAAACAGAGATAGGACAGAAAATGAATGTAACAATGTAAAAGAATGTAACTGCCGGGACCCTAATGAATGTCCAATGACGGGAAACTGTTTAACTTCAAACGTAGTATACAAATGTGAATTTATTACAAATAATGAAACTAAGTATATCTGGGGAGCACCGAAACTTGCTTTAAGCACAGATATCTTAATCACCTAGCATCGTTTTAAAGTGAAACTGAGAAAGAAAAGAACACCAAACATAACGAAAACAACAACAATGTGAATAAAAAGAAAAATGAAAACATCGGTAGAAAGAATCATAACAAGAGTGACAACCACAACTACTATAACAAAAATAGAAACAGAACCAATAGCGAAAACAACCGGAAGAAAAACAAAGAAAAACTCAATTAAAGGAAAATAAAATTGGATATAAATTAAGGTGGTCAATAAATAAAGGGGGGAAAATATAAACCTAGCAAATCGAAAAGATTCAACCTATGTATATTAGAATCTTAACATATATTAATATCAAAACAAAAATTATTAAACAAAAGACTAGATGTAATCCACGGGTGTTTGCACAGAAACAAATATTTAATTTCACGCACTAGAGCATATTAGGAATAAATGCAAAGGAGGTAATCCTAGATAAAAAAATGATACCACAAGAGTGGCCTCCACTGCATCGGGTAATATAATACGAATTAAAACACTAAGCAAAAAAATATATTAAAACAAACACGCATAAATATAGGAATAAAATTATATAAAATTATGATAACTGGGAAAAAATAGGAAAAACAGGTAAAATTAAAACAAAAATAAATAATTAATAAATAAAAAATAAAAATACAAAAGTACGGGTTAAAACGGAAAACTATCTTTAGATAACACCAAAAGATGGAGGAAGTGAGGAAGCATGGCTGTGGAAATCTTTTTATCCGAATACGATGTCTAGCATGTTTAAAATATACCATTTGTTGTAAAAATCTTATGGATAAACATCTGAAGAAGTTGGTGGGGACAGGATATTTTTACGGAAACATAAATCGTAAAATTGACACTAATTAATGAAACAACTGTAATGGAAAAAGCCAGGAAAAAACGAAGGTTACAAAGAAGAAAACGTGAGTGTTTGAATTTTCAACAAAACTTTGCACTATATATGCTATGTCCCTATTAAATAGACACATTGAGTTTAATTCAAACTTAACGGTGAATAGTTTCAAATAACAATCTAGACACGTTAAACGAAAACGGTATACATTGAAAGTAACGACATTTCAAAAAAAACTTTATACATATATATATATATATATATATATATATATATATATATATATGTATATATATATATATATATGATTTTGTCCAACAGCTTCACTGTAGTTATCAGACGTGTCCTAACACTAAAACCATGATAACTTTAAAGTTGAAAAGTCAAAAATGAAAAAATAAAACAAGAAAACAGCTAAAGAAATATGAATTTAGATAAATGCTTATGTAATATGCTGTCAATTTTGGCTTCTAGATTGTATCATAGCGGATCGATCTTTTACGACCAATTTCATAAAGGTCGGGAATAGCTATGACACAATATAGAAGGATGCAAATAATAAGTGAATTATATTACAACATAAGTGCGGGTACTCTGTTAACTGGCGATAAAATTTATCTTTCAGGAGTGTTCACACTGTATTCGTATACAACTATAAAATGATTTTAGCAATTTAATTTACAAGTATGAATTTTCATTATTATTAGTGTGCTTGGTATTAGTGTTTACAATAATAATAATAATAATAATAATAATAATAATAATAATAATAATAATAATAAATAATGAAATAATAATACCAATAATAATAATAATAATAATGATAATAATAATAATAATGATAATAATAATAATAATGATAATAATAATAATAATGATAATAATAATAATAATAATAATAATGATAATAATAATAATAATGATAATAATAATAATAATAATAATAATAATAATAATGATAATAATAATAATAATAATAATAATAATAATGATAATAATAATAATAATAATAATGATAATAATAATAATAATAATGATAATAATAATAATAATAATAATAATAATAATAATAATAATAATAATAATAATAATGATAATAACATTAATAAACTAATCTATCATTCAATTTTATTTAGAACTAGCCTGAGTGGCAGGAATCGGAGTTGTGTGTTAAGAAAAGAATATGGTAGTAGGCAGGCAGGAAGGCTCGAACCCGTACTGCGAAGGAGGAAAAGAACGTGAAAAAATAAACGTAACGTCTTTACCGTTGCGTCCCGAAGTGGCGAAGGTTTAAATTAAGTCTAGTCAGTCGAAAAGAGAGGATGACTTTCAAATATCGACGAAAAAAGTTACCCCTCCCTGTAGAAATGTGTCCATGTAAAGGTGAAAGAATTAATGTGTTCAGCTAATTTTCGATACTTGTCGTCTGAAGGTTAGAGACTCGTAAAAAAATTGTCGCTTTGGTCGAAAGTTTTAGGCAGACATAAAAACATACATACATAAATACATGCATTTTAACAGACAGGTGAGATGCATATTATAGACTAGACTGGGTGCTCGGCGTTGCACGAGTGTTTGAATGTGTGTGTTCAGCAAAAAAGAAGGTAGTTGTATGTAGGTAGATTGAACCCGTAAAGGAGGAAAAAAACGTGAAATAAAACTGACGTTTTGCTGTTGCGGCCAATCGCCAAGCCGGCAAGCGTAGGTTTAAATTAAGGCTAGAAAATTGAAAAAAGGTAAGACTTTCGAAAATATCGTCGAAAAAAGTAATCCCTCCCTGTAGAAAGTTCCCAGTTGAGGCTGAAGGAATTAATGTATTTGCCCAATTTTTCGATAGTTGCCGTCCGAAGTGTTGGGCTTCAAAAATTATACAAATTTCGTGAAATACTATTGCATCTCTCGAAAGGTTTAACCAGACATACAAACAAGCAAACATACACACATACATTTAAACAGACAGGTGATATTTATATTATAGAAGACTAGCGGGGGTACCCGGCGTTGCCCGGATGTGGTGAGGTGCGAATGGGTAAATAGAAACAGAGTGGAAAATAAAGCAATAACTCTGTTTAAATATTATAACTTCTTTTTCAAGTAAAAAAAAACAGCAAACGTGATGCAAAATAAATAATAAGTAAATGATGTTAAAACTTCGTAAAAAAACAGCTAATGTGATGGAAAAATAAAAAGAAGAACGAAAAAAAAATCACCGGAATAACCCTGTTTCAATATTAAAAATGTAAAAATCGAAAAAAATACACCCTATATCTCGTGTCGAACGTGCAATCTTAAGATAACGACGCTGCTACTATAACGACTGGTCAATGACAGCATGAGCGAAATTAAGTCGTTTTTTTATATGACACTAATTCAAGAAAGAACGTTTTTGGGGACTCCGTGTTTGGCCAAATTGGCATAAAGGAACGATTGTTTGCTACTCATCATGCAGAAAAGTTTCCAGTTGGGAGTGAAGGGATTCGAGTTTTTAGCTAATTTTTCAATATTTGTCGTCCGAAGGGTCGTGCTTAAAAATAATACCAATCTCGTGAAAATCCGTCGCCTCTGTCGAAAGTTTTAGGAAGACATACAAACATACATACATTTAGATAGGCGATATGTATATTATAGACTAGCCTGGGCGGACGGCGTTGGCTGGGTGTTTGTAGGTGTGTGTTTAGCAGTAAAAAAAGGTGATAATGGGGAGGCAGGCTCGAACCCGTGACGCACATGCGGAAAAGACAGTGGAGTTGTTCGTAAGGTTAAGGATTAACCAAAAATATAAAAAAAATACACACAGAAAATTGCGAGCGCAAAAGTGGTAGAGTAGGCAGGCAAGATCGACCCCGTGGCGCGATGAGGAAAAGAAAGTTTTTTAAAAAGTGAAACGTTAGCTGCTGCACCCATCGCCAAACTGGAAGTGGGGTAGGTATAAATTAAGGCTACACAAAGTTTTTGCGAAACATGCGTATATAAATACATATATTTAAACAGATAGGTGAGATTTATATTATTGATTAAAAATATTGTTTCGAATTTATTTCCAAATTTAGTCATATACTATTTTTGATTTAAACAAAAGTATGAGAGAATAATTATTGAGAAATGTTAACCCAACTGTTGACGTGGATTGTTTTTTCATGCAAATACACACGCACACATACACACACACAAACATATATATATATATATATATATATATATGTGGAGGTGTTTGTGTGTAGTCTGTCTATTAAGTTACTAAAGGGTGGAAAATCTTTGTCATTTTACCATTAATGGTTAATTTTTTTAATTTCAAATATTTTACAGAAAATATTTCGGAAATAAATATAGCAATGAACAAAGTACGCAAATTGTGAAATTGTTTTACCAAAATCAGGGGTCAAGTGTTTTGTCTCAAAGATCTTATCGACGGCAATTTCATGTAAACATAGCCCAAGTAAAAACACATTTCGAAACATTGTGCGCTGATATGAAGACGATGGAGCTGTACTTGATCTGCCGCTAGCTGGCAGAACTCAAAACGTCATCACAACTGGAAACAGAAAAAAAGTGCATGAAAGCGTGGAGCAGCAACTTTGAAACATCAATTCGACAACGTATCACACAAGTTTGAATACATCGAGGCTCACTACATAATATTTTGCACAGTTAGAACCCCTTTAGAAACAAGGTTTCAATATGCGGTTCAAATACAAGAGCTTGTCCGAAATGAGCACAATGTTCTGCAAAAGTTGGTTAAATCAGATGAAGGTCATTTTCATTTGAATGGATTCGTTAAAAAACAAAATTACAGATTTTGGGGCTCTGAAAATCCAAGAGTAAATCACCAAAACCAATTGCATCCCATAAAGTGCACTGGATGATATGCAGTAACGGAGGAGAAGATAATTGGGCATTATTTTTTTGAAGATGAAGACGAAAATGTTGTTACTCGAAAGAGATATCGGACTATGATTAAAGACTTCCTCAAAATAGGCACGGATTATAGTCCTGACAAGATAGAGTAACGGCACATACGGCGAGAGAAACATGGAGCTTCTCAGGCACTGCTTTGGCGAAAGCATTACCTCTCCCTATAGCAATGTCGAATGTCCACCACGTACACTTCACTTGACTAGCCTCAACTTTTTCTTGTAGGGATATATTAAAGAAAGAGTCTATGTTTACAAACCGTAAACCCTGCAAGAATTGAAGGAAAACATCAACAACGAAATAAGGGAGTAATAAGTGCAATCTATCATAAATAATATTTTGAAAAGAACATGAATATGCAAAGCTGAAAATGGGAAAAATCTAAGACATTATTTTCATAAATAAAGATTGTTTGAATTTTGAATTTTTTGTTATAAGTTAGTAATGTCTTAGTATTAAACTTACAGAAAGATATCATCTTTTCTCTTCTTTCTTTCTATCTATTCTCTATTCTATATAAATAAAATGAACTCATTTTTTCCAGTCGGATTTTGACCTTAATAGGATTAAAAATCAAGATATTTCATGCAAATATAATATGCACAAACGGCAGAACAATATCTGAGGTGTGTTATAGGCTTATTATTTCTCAAATTCCTCGATAATCTTAGATTTCTATACTTTTTCTGCTGAGAAGTCACGGCCAAAATCGGTTAAGATCAATGGAAGTGGTAAAATATTTTCTCTCTAATAAATTCCTCCTCTCCCTGCCACCACTTAACACCGTTTGGAGATCGTTCACAAGGAACAGTTGAGAAGAGAACACCGGTTTGACTTCGTAGTTCTTTCATGTGAAGTTATTTAAAATCACTAAACTAAGCTGAAGTGCTCTGTGGCGTAGTGGTTAGCGTGCTAGACAATTTACATTATATTTTCACGTTCGCGCCGACCTACCGTAGTCGTTTTTTTCCCCCCCTAAACAACTGGAATGGACTTTTCTTGGTGGCCGAACTGTTAACGTTGCAGATGTTTTTTTTTCACACTTTATTTTCCTACTTTTACTCATGACTCCGGGTTTGATCCTTCCTACTTACCTACCATAACATTTTTAACCCCCCCGTCCCGGAAACAAACACTCGGACAACGCCGGGTACCCCTGCTAGTCAAATACAAAGAATTTATTTAAGTTTAATACCCTTAAGTAACTTTTTGGGCTACCTGTATACACACACACAACACACACACGCTCGCGCACACACACACGCACACACACATACACACACACACACACACACACACACACACACATATATATATATATATATATATATATATTTTGTCGGAATACTATTTCATTATTTTCGTCATATATATATATATATATATATATATAAATATACATATATATATATATATATATATATATATATAACGGGGGTAAAGAGTAGAAGAGAGTAAATTCAATTCTATAAGAGGAGATTTATCGGGAAAATATAAAGCTGAACAAATGTCAATGGAATTTATATAGGAGACAATAGGAGTGGAAAATGAATTCACAAATTTTATATATTGGAAAATATAGAATGAGTCATTTATTTAATAAGTTCAGTTGTGGGAAAAGAGGACGTTGTAGTAATTTCGTTTCTTCGTGTATTTTATTTTTTGCAAACAAATGATTTCAGCTTAATTTAACCTAGTTTTGTAGTTGTCCTCTTATTTCTTTACAATATAAATATTCACGAACTGACAATCGTATTTCATTATTTTCTTCATTAATTTTTCGTCAGCCACAACTGTTCGTTGTCTGTTGAGTAAATGCAAATTAACTGCTGTCTACACTTAAGAAAGCTGCAGTTTTGTAAATAAAACTCGTAAAATATGCTTAAATATGATATTTTGATTAATGCAGATTTTGTATCATATTTTACCCAGCATATAGTAATGATTAAAAAAGCCCGTGTGCCATCCCCCAGAATTGAAAGCTTAGCTTACGGTTTACTTTTTCCTTTGACCTTAATGCTTGAGCTATTACTATTTACTGCAAGACTAAAAATTATAATATAAACTGGTCAATGTGCTCCGTAGGTACCTCCAACACACGCCACAGTTTTACCCCTCCCATGTAACACAATGTAACTGTAATTTAATTTAATATTATCATCCTAAAAGAAGAGGCTTCAAATAAACTACTAATATTAAAAAAAAATATGGCATACGAAAATAATGGAATTGCGAGACTAAAATCGTGTTTACATTAACGCTTTATTTAGTGACGTTTTTGAAGCCGTAAACATACCCATGTTTTAAAAAATCTAATAAAAATCAAATCATATTTTCCTGAAAATTTCAATATTTATCCATTATTAAATAAGCTTACAAATTAAAAATAGATTTTGTTAAATATATTAGAGGAAATATTTTCTAGGTGTTCTACTCCCCTATATTTCATGTTACGAAAATTAAACAGAATAAATGTAGGTCCATAAAAATTTTAACATTTTGAAAAGCTGAAAAGATCAAATGATTAAAAATTAGTTATATATAAATTCTTTATTTCACTTATTTGTAAGTTGTAAATAAATTTAGACATAAAGTCAAGATTATTCCGTTATTTTAACGTAATAATCTTGACTTTATGTCCAATTTTAAATGAATAAACACTTTCTTGATAATTTTTCTCGGTAATATAATAATTGGAATTACAACAAAAAAATAGATAAAACAGAATTAAAGAAATATAATTTTTATTTTAAGGAAGGAAAATGTAAAGTTTTTTTGTTTTGTTTGTGCTTTTATTTTGAACCAATGTAAAAGTAAGCGTGGTGCGTTTCACCTAAATTGCAGTTCAGTTTTTATAGAAACCTAACCCAGTGTTCGTCCGTAATTGTCTTCTGTGAAGGATTACGGGCGGTGTAAATGGATGGCGGTGGAAGTATGAATTTATTAGAGAGAGAAGAATTTACTACTTCCGTTGATCGTAATCGATTTTGGCAGTGAACTCTCCCCAGATAAAATATAAGAAGCTCCAGTCAGCGAGGTAGTGGATAGGTAATATGCTTATAACACGCCTCAGATAGCCCGATGCAGTTTGTGTACAGTACATCTGCATAAAATCTCTAGATTTTCAATACAATTAAGGGCAAACACTGAGGGGAAAAATGAGTTCATTTTATTTATATAGATAGAAGAAGAGGAAGAAGAGAAGAGATAACAATAAGAGCGTTCGTGTGTCTGTGTATTCAACTCTCATACAGCATACACATGATGATAATCCAACAATTAATGATGGTGCACACAATTTCGCAATGTTAAGGACACAGGTCAATGCCGTACATTATGTATATATATACTTTCCTACAGCCCACAAATCTGGACCGATCATGATTATACCAGGCATAATAATGGTATCTGGCCTAGAGATCGTGCATACAATGTTTCAAGATCAAAGCCTTAGGTCATATTTTGATCGGCTGTTCATAAACTCCCCAACCAAGTAAGGATTCGCTAACATTCCGGGGGTCACCACCATGACCTCGGCCAACCTTTGTTTGTGAATTTGAATCGGCTTACTCTCCTTAACATCCATATTATCAAAATCTTTATCGAGTTTGGCATGATAGGGGCCAGTAACATAGACATCATTTTGTTGAAGTACGTCTGATTGAATACAACAGAGTACTTTTTTTCGATTTTTAATCGAACGGTCTTTATTATTTCGATTGGTTTATTTTTGACGCCCAGAAGATTATCATGTTGTATATTATGCTGTATATTATCATGTTGTATATTATCATGTTGTATATTATCATGTTCTATATTATGTTGTATATTATCATGTTGTATATTATCATGTTGTATATTATGTTGTATATTATCATGTTGTATATTATGCTGTATATTATCATGTTGTATATTATCATGTTGTATATTTTCATGTTCTATATTATGTTGTATATTATCATGTTGTATATTATCATGTTGTATATTATCATGTTGTACATTATGTTGTATATTATCATGTTGTATATTATCATGTTGTATATTATGTTGTATATTATCATGTTGTATATTATCATGTTGTATATTATGTTGTATATTATCATGTTGTATATTATCATGTTCTATATTATGTTGTATATTATCATGTTGTATATTATCATGTTGTATATTATCTTGTATATTTTCATGTTCTATATTATGTTGTATATTATCATGTTGTATATTATCATGTTGTATATTATCATGTTGTATATTATGTTGTATATTATCATGTTGTATATTACTATGTTCTATATTATCATGTTCTATATTATGTTGTATATTATCATGTTGTATATTATCATGTTTTATATTATCATGTTGTATAGTATGTTGTATATTATCATGTTGTATATTATCATGTTGTATAGTATCATGTTGTATATTATGGCGAATTGAAAATACATCTAACAAAATCGGAAAAAGAACTCTGTCGTGTTCAATAAGACGTGCTTGAATAATGACTTACTGCAAAAATATAGAAATACAAAATGTATTACACTGTATCTCTTAACTTTGAAACTTCAAAATAACGCTGCCAAAACAATGTAAGGGATCGTTCTTTTTCTTGAGATGAATATAATTGTTTAGAAAAAAATAAAGATAATACTTTCCTATTTCAGATCCGCACTAAAGATGCTACTTAAACAAAATAGAAATGAAATTGATAAAGAAAAATTGGCAAGATTAGAGCGAACAGAATAAGAGTTGCTGTTGTTCCCTCCAATGAAAACGCTTCAAATAGAGAAAGACGGCTGGAGCTAAACAGAATACGCCAAAGAGAACAGAAAGAAATACTAACAATTTAGAAAGAGCAATCAAACGTGAAGCTGAAGAAACTATACATCCTGGAGAGCGGTTAAATTCACAAGAGGAAATTCAAGAAAGGTAGAAAGATGGTCAGAAAAGGCAAACAATACTACGCGTAAATGAAACAGGTTAGGTTTTACATGAAATCTGGAGTTTTTTTCCACCAGGAGATGAGGCAGCAAAGTATATTTAAATCTCCTCTCTGGATATTTTACAAGAGGAGCCACGTACTCAAGTACCTGACAGTAGACTCCATCCAGGCAATTTCTGAAGTCATACTGAACTTTTACATAAGAACTACTGCCTTATTTGTCAACTGAAAACAAAATAGGAAAGAATTAGAGCATGAAAACTAAAAGTAACACAAAGTTGGCATAATGGACGACCGAGATCAAAGGAAGATTCAATGTTACAATAAAAATGTATGGGATTAGAATATTAATGAAGAACGAACGAACAGCAAACTGAGATATTCTCTTGCGTTTAAAAATTAATATATTGAAAAGGATTGAAGTACATCCTATATATGATACTTTAATGCACCGGTTAATGTACTGATATGGTTATCAATTTTACGACATATATATGAAGCCATCAAATGACGAAAATGACACCTAACAGCAGTTGTATTCTTTCATTTGATGACTCAGCCTATATGCTATTTTTCCGGTACCGAAGGTTGTTTCAACAATAGCTGGTAGATGTGTACTTCAAGATTGAAACAGAACGTTTACAATTCCTGGGGTTGGAGCGACAGCCATTGAGAGCTGACAATGTTAGAAACTTGAGAGATTCAGTTCTTTGGAAGGACAGGAATCCAGAACAAATTTGGTCACGAGTAATCCCTCAGGCATCTGCAGTGAGTTAAATAACTGAAGAGGTATCAATGCATTGCGGTTATAATAGCAAACAATACTTAAAAACTTTTCTAATTATTAATAAAAAAACAGGAATATCTCGACATTCGAAAAAAACCTCCAGTATCCACTTTTCGACTTCCTTAATGTTTAATGCCAAGTATCTGGTTTTATATATGAGTTTTTTTTTACACGGCTATGTTTTCAAGCATCGTCTTCTCAGACAGAAAATTATACTCACATTTCCTTCTTTTTTTTCTGTTTGTAGTTTTATTTAAAGTCTACAGTTATTTTCTTTTAAATCTTTCTTTGTAAAATAGAGTTCCATGTTTACGTTTTCATTATTTCCTCCATCATATTTGTTATATCGTTGATGAGGTGGTGCGTTTTTTTTTATAATTGGTGCGTTCGTTCAATTTATATCGATGCCCACAATAGACGTAATGTCGACTGTACTTTTTTGCGTAAATTACTGCGATTCAGTTTTTCAATGTTTTTTCTCTTCTTGTTTACTAGTAAGACATTTCTATTACATAGATATCGGACTTATTTTTCATTTTCTTACTATTGCCTCAATAATTTGGCGGGGTAAAAAATGTGTCATATATATTTACAATATATATATATACATATATATATATATATATATATATATATATATATATATATATATATATATATATATATATACATATATACTAGCATGGGTGCCCAGCGTTGCCCGGGCATTTGAAGTTTTATGTTGAGAAAACAAAAAACGGTCAATTTTTTTAAAGTTTGACCCCTATTATGGCCACTTAACATTTACTGTTTTGGGGTCAAATCAAGTTAGATCCATGTCCAAGGAACCTATATCTAAATGTTCAAGTGTTTAGACCCAAAATTGGCGGAGGAGTTTGGGAGAATTTTGAAAGGCTAAATCGTTAAACTTTGACCCCTTAACAGCCAAATTTCTGGCCGAAAATCGATCACATAGATTTTCCCAAATCTCAGTACCCTGTATAACAAATTTCGAATCTATAGACTAAAAATTGACAGAGTCATGGCGTAGGGAAATGTACGCACACATACAGACACGTTCACTTATATATATATATATATATATATATATATATATATATATATATATATTCAATACTTATAAGAGTATTTCCTTTTTGTCTCAACGCAGGAAGATAAGACACAACGCTGTCTCAAAGAGATACAATGTCCAAGGGCAAGATCAGAGATGTGCCGCTATAAAACCCATCCTTTCTACCGATCCAGGTTATGCTAACAGGACCATTGCCAGCACCCCACAATGCAATTCCGGACATTTAAACGGTTGAGGGTACCAAGTTTCTAGTCACGGTTATAGTCTTTGGTGTGGTTTCAAGTGAGAGCACAATTATGCCACTTCCCAGCTTCGAAGTCGGCTAGCAAGTAAACACCAAAGTGTACCTGGATGTGCTGCAGAGTATGGTGATTCCCTAATTCAGTTAGGTGGTCGCTGGTAGACACTGAGTGTGGCGGCAAGTATCAGCACGGCCCACAATTCCAAAACGATCTCGGCTGTGTTTTTGAAGGAGTTCTAAACTTTGTACCCTTCTCTCACTGGCCCCGTAACCTCCCGACCATAACCTGCTGAACTTATTCGTTGTGTCCTACGTCAGGAACATCACCAAAATAATGTCACACAACACCAAAGCTAGAGTATTCGCCGTGTTTTCGCCGACATTTGTCGGAAAGGCATTCTTTAAGTTCCGGACCTTTATTGAGGTGGTGATTGAGGATTAAGGCGGCTACATTGAATAGATGACATCTCTACTGTATAATCCATTACTTGAATTGATTTTTTAATAAAAGTTTTCAAATAATTTGATAAAAACATGTACTGTTGTTTTCTTTCGTGCGACATTTTTATCATTCCACCCTGTAGAGAATGAGAACTCTTGCCTTCTAAAATTACTCGGGCAACCTCGTCGACATTCCACACATCATAAAGTAAGCAATAAGCTTATTTCACCGAAAGACGAAATGATACAACATGGCAGAGGGGTCGTTTTACGACAACCAAGAACCACAGATTGTATATTTTCAATTGGTGAAAAATATCCAAAAAATGATTAAGAATACTAAATAAATCAAGTTGGGTATTTAATAAAAAAGTATACTGTAGAGGAAAGAACTCTAGAAATAGCACTCATGACCACAAGAAAAACTGATTTTTTAAGGATATGTTTTACTCAGAAATGTTGAATTCCTAAGTTGTTGTTTTTTCCCTACAAAATCTAGCGTGTTTTGTTTAATGAAATCAAACTGACAATAATTCATTCATAATTACGACCCCCGCCAAAAAAAATAGTAAAATAATTTCTAATACTCAACAACGTTCGCATAAGCGGATGTCAATCGCGGCGTGTATTCGATATCATAGAAAAACATAATCACCTCCACATAAAATATTGTTCTATGAAATTAATTAATGCTTGCCCCAGGAAAAGCAGGTGTCTTAAACGTTGAGCATGTGCTTTGAAATTGATACAAAAAGTTGAAAAAAAAACCATTGCGTAACGAATTCATATCAATTGTTTAATTTAGAAAAAAAAAGAAGAATAAAGGAGTCGTATCTAAATCATATATCTTACATAGTTAATAAAAACATGCAAGCAGATACAAGCATAGAAACACGTGTAGATTTACGAAATTAGGGCACAACATTCTATGTAAAAATTTCAATTTTTCCCCATTAAAACATATACCAATTATACAGAATCCATTAAATTTCAATATCTTTGTTATACGTAAACCAACATTTTGAATTTAAAACATTTTCTAGAACTAAACTTAGGTAATACATTTCCATGAAAATAAGAATGTGCAATCTTTAGTTTAATGGCATCAATTTTGTTTAATAAGCACAAAAGTGTCATTTTATCCCGAAAGGCACCCCTAATCCGTTCAGTTACTTTTTTTTTTTAACTCCTATCATGTTTAAGTTATTGAGAAAGTACGGGCGGACGAACTGACAAGAGGGAATTTACAGGTCTACCCTCCCTTTTGTCGGAGGGCCATAATACCACATCTACTAATAGTACAAGTAACGTGTTTTTTTCCAAAGAGAGGATTGTATTTATTACCACAAAATCCTTTAAATGAATCGAAACTTTTCTATATATTTTAGTAAGCGGCATTGGTCGACAATTCAAAAATATGCGGCTTAATTTTAAAAATTAAGTCATATTACTGAGCAATAACAATAAACAGAGGTGATTTATACAGAAATATGAACTAATTAGGATGATCACTTGTAAGCTAAAGATAATGGAATCAAGATAAGAACAGTCATCTAAAAATCTAAATAATACGAACAATCATTCCATATTGAAAAACTTAAGAACTATAGAGTCTATAACATGTAAGTTTTTACTATTTTTTCATTACATTTTCACGCCAAGCAAAGCACGCTGCCACTTAGATGTGGGGAGCTACTGTCAGGGACATACGTGTCAGGGATACTAATTAGGGAGTTGAGCAGAAGGGAATTCGAAGTCTTTCTTAAAACTAGGGGATATCTACTGTGTAGGGGTGGGACTTTGCTGCTTGTCGGGTTTGTTGAGGGTATTTTCGTCCGCGGGGCCATGTCGTCGGAGCATCCACAATTAAAGTACTTGTAAAACAGGCATAGGGATGCAACATTTCGTCAATGTGACAGAGGATAAAGCTTAGATAACAGATTCAGACCGATCCGGTTGACGACTCTTTTTTTAACCCTCTCCGAGAGTGAGAGAATAGTAGCACATGCACCGGACGAAATGCGACAACAATACTGCATGCATAGGCGGAAGATGACCTAGTAGATTTATAGGATATTTTCAGACGTAAGTAACTTTCTAGCACGGTAAAAAGCGCACCTTCTTCGCAGCAGCCTTGGCAATACTCTTAATGTATCTGTTCAACTCATGTTCCTTGTGAACGTAAAGCTGAGGAGATTGAACGAAGTAATTTCAAGTAATGTATTTTAGCCATATCTATAGGTGGTTGGGAAAGTTTTTTTTTTGTAATTATTAAAGGAAACGAGCTGAGTCTTGGCAGCATTGGGCGTTATTATCCATTTTAGACTCCGTTTTACTACATACTGGAGGTATTGCCCTAGGGTTCCCGATATTTCCTTGGATATGTGTTTGTTCGTTTTCCTCACGTGCCGTGTATAGAGCGTGGTGTCGACAGCGAGTATACCCATCTCAGAGACTATTTTATCAGGGAGAGAATTTATTGATTTTAGGAATAATAAAGGCCCAAGAACCGACACTTGGGGAACACCCGAATTTATATCATATTTTTAGACGTACGGTCATCAGGGACAACCCGACAACCTGGGGTCTTCTATTATTTTAGTAGGATAAAATCATGTAAATTATTCGTCGATAGGATCTAATTTTTATGAGAAGATCATCGTTTTATTCTCTGTCAAATGTCTTAGATATATTTAGGGCTACTGCCCTTTCCCCTGCCTTATCCAGTTATAACTTATCCACTTATACGTTTAGAGATTACAGATAAAATATCTGCAGTAGAACGGGCTTGGGATAATCCATATCGATGGTCGGACAGAAGTGTCGCGATTGAAAGGTGGTTGATTAGAGCTTCATTAATTATAAACTCAAATGTTTTGGCGGAAGGAGGGAGAAGGCTAATGAATTCTTGTAAACAGAAGTAGTTTTCATCGGTCAGGAAAGCATGATACACTAAGGCATCTGTTGAAGAGTTTGGAGAGAACTGGAGAAATACTACAACCGGGATGAGATCAAATCCACGTGCTTTTGAGGTGTCTGGGTGTATTATTTAGAAGGGGTTATTTTTAGATCATCTATTGTGGTTTTGTCAATAAACAAAAATCAGGGAAGTAGTGGTTTGCTGGGACCAAAGCAGAGTTTCTCGGATGCCATACAAACAACCTCATGATTGTTGGATATTTTTACTTTTACTACATTGTTATTTATTACATTATTTACTATACTGTTGTACATTTTCCTAAAATCGCGAGTTCCTAATTTCTGCGCTTCAATGTTTTTTTTGTTTTTTTTCTAGTGGCTTCAGAATATTATCTCTTATCTGTCGCTACTTCTTTCTTAAAATTACTTTTAGCTTCCATAAACTTTTGTTGCCTCTGAGCAATGACAACTGCGCAAGTAGAAGTAAAGAATCGAGGAGAGTGGAGTTTTCTATAGAACTTCCGTGTAGGAACATGTGCTTCAGTTATTGCTTTGAACCATTTGGTGATTACATTTGCGCACTGTTCCGCAGAAAGAGAAAATATTTCCCCATGGAGCATTTCTGATGTATATCTATAATGGCATCTTACTCAGTCTTATTGTTAAACCTTGTCATTTTGTGCCATGACTCTTCAGCTTGGGGTCGAGACTTTAGAGTGATGTCATTAAAGCATGATCAGCATTCGCGAGTGGGAAATCGGCATTTGTTACACAATTCTCAGGAACGCTTGTCAGAAAAAGATCCAGAAGTGATACATGCTGATTCTGACAATCTGGGAGTCTGTGTCAAGGAATGAGATAGAAAAAAAGTTATATATGATGCTATCAGCCGTGTTTGTGTATCTATAGAAGCCATGCTAATTATTATGGTGAGCGTTAAAGTCACAAAATATATGTATTTGGGCGCTAGTGTCAAAGTGGGGGAGCTACATCTATGCTGTCAGGAACATGATTGATTAGAGTACAGTCCTGCGTCAAGAAAAATATAGATAGCTTTCATTATGTTGTAAAGTTAGTTTAAAGCACATGAAAGCCTGGTCATCTGATTCTAGTTTCGGTTCCCTTGTCATGGGGAGAGTGTTACAGCTAAGACATACATGCATGTGTCTGTCAGAGTTCTTATGACAAAGTGGAAGATAATCAAACATGTTAAAGATGTTAGAGGGAACGGAGGAGTGCAATTTTATTTCACTTAGTGCACAGATATCCGAGAAGTTTGCTAGAAATGATTCTACATCATCCAAGCAAGTTCTAATTCCACGGATATTTGTAAATTATAGCCACAAAGAAGAGACGAGTTTAAGTGGGTGTCTGGTTTGATCGTTTTTTGTTCATATTCAGTTGCCATTTAATTTTATTTCGTAGTTAAAATTTAGGATGAGAGGTTGTAGACAAAGTGGCTGTGCATAGCAACCATCATGCAACACAAGTAAACCATCAGCCGATTCCCCATCTATGGTCTCGTCAATGCCCACCAGAGATTAGTGCTGGGTCCGTTTCCATGTGCGATATGGCACTACAAACATCCTGATACGATACAACTGATGATAGAGCAGATGCTCTAAGTGTTACCAAAGAGTAAGGTCTCCTCCACTGTCAGTCAGAAACACAACCAGTAACTGTCAGTTGCCCAGTCCAATCATATTAACATACATGGTAAAACAGCACCCCAAGGTACCCAGTTAATGGGAATGGAATAAGCAGATGTAAGGGATGACGTTCATTGTCTTAGTCCAAAAAAAGGCCAATAACTAAGCATGTCTAACGAGTCCCTGTGATCGCAACTCTGCTCCTTCCTAATAGGGCAAAGAAGAGTATTGAAGCCAGATGGTAGGCAGAGCCTATCTACTTCTTAAGCAGTTTAGGTTTGCAAACCGGTGATTTGATCGAGTAACCAACTCTAGGGAGGTTGTCAACCAGGACTGTGTATGCCTTCATTTCCCGTTAGGTGCCAAACCTATGAGGTCAGTTGCACAGGTTTGACATTGGAGTTTTTCTTCTCCAAGATAAATGACCTGACGAGATCTGCACGTCCATCACATCAAGAATATTAGCCCCTGCGCCTGTTTTCAAAGCCAAGTATGTCTACTCCCCCGCATGGTAGTTAGAGTTAATCACATTAGTATCAAAGGTAGCTAGTTTTTGCTATGAAGTTTTAGATTTTGGTTAGATTAATTTTTGAAGTTTTGGTTAATCACTCGTTATGGGTGAAAGGCTTGGGACGGTTTGCGGATTAATAAACACATTAGAAAAGTATCGTATGATGTGTTTGAGTTAAAGAGTTTGGATTTTAATAATATTTTTAATAGTTTTTCGTTTACTTGGTACTTATGGTGCATTAGATGTCGATAAAATGTTGTAGGTTTGAATTCTATACTGTTATGATTCATATTATTTTTAATTTACTTAAACTGCTATTAAAGATCACGGTTAAGAAATTCATTATTAATTAATATTTGTTAATAATGGTAAATTCACGTGTCAAAATAAATCGGGAAAATGAGATTAAGTTGGCTCGAGGTAATGAGTGTTCCAAGTGGAGAATTCATTATTGGTTGTGTCGATTAAAACATCTAAAAACAGACATGTTCTCATTCATATTTGATTCATGAGTAAACTTAAGTGCTGGAATATACTGAAAAGTTATTTGCAATGTGTTCATTTGGTTATTATTCTTGATAAGAATTAGAATGTCATCATCCTGAGGTAATTAGATTAGTGTATTTTCTAAGTTTTAGATTTAAAGGCATGTTTTATATTAATAGTGCTTTCGATGGCTAGCTAATCTGTATAAGTCCTGATACAATATATAGAGTTACTAGTTGGAAGATAATCTATATTGAGACGAAGAATATAGATAATTCTCGCGTGAAGACGAAAAATATGTTTAATTTTATTGAAAATAAATATAATTGTTTAAAAGAAAACATCGTCCCAAAGCTGAAAAGTTAAGGAATGTGAGAAATGACTAACTAATGTTGCCTAAGCTAACCTTGCTAAATCCTGCTTTTACTTTCTTCTCACAACACCGTATGTATAAAATTCATTCATCATCGTATACATCCTTCATCGATCGCCCAAAACACACATATGACTTATCTACTTAAAACCTTTATATTATCTAATATCCAAAAGTGATATGTACAATGACAGGAAGGTAAAAAGGGGGTAATAAAAACACGCTATATTTTTTAAACTGTGGCAGATAAACTGATATGCCGGTGAAAAATGGCAGATCACTTTATTATCAAAACCATTTCCGTAAACGTCGCAAGAGAACCCTCGTCCCTCAACTGGTTAAGGACTGGAAGATAACAAAGAGGCTTACTGATATCTCTTGCGCATAAGCTAAGTCATGAACCTTAGTGTCTGAAAATGAATCTATAGCTAAATTTTAAGCTTGACTTTATGAAACATTTGTTTTCAGAACCCAAAATCCTCTTACCTTACAAACACTCGCGAGAGACATCCACTTTTATGCTTCTTTTTAACCTAGGAGGGAAGCTGTGCCTGAATTACATAAATTTTAGCACTATTTTTCTCTCTTCCACTGCTTGGTCTATACTAGCCTCTGATGTCGCATTAGCTACCTTAGATTCTAGGTTGAGTCTTCTGCTAAAAGCGGCAAAAAGAACTAGTGTCATCCTTAAGCTGGCCCACCACCTAATTTCTAATTATAGCCCCCAGCAATTCCCGCTGTAACTGGTTATGATAGCTCTTCACGCTGAACAACGACGTGTTGAACTACCAGTAACCATTCAAGGCTTAAGTCTATATAGGTTTAGCAAAATGCGAATAAGTTGGCGGTTCGAGTAAACTGTTATGACAACCTGGAAGATATAATACTCCTGTATCGACTCACTCAACTAAGAACCTCTCGATATAACTTAAACTGAAAGCTATTCCGCACCAGAGTCGTGCCTAGCTGTCCAAGTCCATACAACATCAAGAGGTTTTTCATTTCGGAAATTGTCAATAAGATCAAACGCATCAACACACTCGCGAAAATAAAAGGCATCTCGACCCTTTTTAGAACCATAGACGTTAACCCCAAACCGGAATCTATGTTCCAGTTTCCTGATAAACTAACCGTTCGGGAAGTACACATAATTGCTTGATTGACGAGGAAAAGCAACAAGCTGAGCATGAATAGGCGCATAAACACCCATAAAACGAAAAGTCCTACAATTTATAGTAACATCTAGAACAAAGAGTCTTCTGTCCAGATTCATTAAGATCAGATAACAGCACGAACCCAAGGCCTGTCTACTAGCCAAGAAACACCTCTCGAGCAAGAAGTAAAGTAAGCCGAGTAATCGTGATATCTCCTACACATCGCACTCAAATGGTCATCTGGAATGAGATAAGTTTCTTTAACCTAAGAAATATCCACTAGGAAGTGCTGCAGATCAGAATTCAGGCAAATCCCCCCCAACATTTACACTAGCAAGATTGAGATACACATTAGTGTTTTAAAGCTGAGATTTTTAACAACCATCGTAGTTGTTAACATGCCGATTGCTTTCATATCGAATAGGTGCCCATCCGGGCATCGATGAGCCTTTCACGGGTAATGCAGTTGACATGCTAAAGATAAAATAGTTTGGCTATCCTATATATGTAGTGTGTATTTTACGGAGACCCGGCCAACAAAATATTTTCTCAAATTTTTGATGTCAGAGTACTTGTAAATTAATAGAGAACGGTGAAAACTACGGGGTTTATTTGCTTTCTCTAGCATTACCTACAGATTGTTTACTTACTCATTCTCTGCATCATAGTTAGTATTCTTTTTGCACTCGGGAAATTGCTGGGATCTGAAAGCAGCATTCCAGCCACATCCGTGAAATCAATTAACTTCATCAAGTAAGCGTCTTTATAATCAATCGCGGTGTTCATTTGCACGTCTCTGGCTGAATAAATACTTTGCAGGAGAGTTAGGGTGCTATTTAATTCCTTTTTCAAGGGAAGGGTTCAGCGCGCTTTTTCCGGGTTCGAGCAGACGTTTTATTATTACGGGAGGTGTGGACCTTTTATAGGGACTTTCTGAGAATGCTTGAGGAGTACTTAAGGGAGGAGGCAGATATTATTTTGATTGGATTAAATGAGACTAATTCAGTAGATGCTGTGGAAATAGAACCTAGGCAGGTGGAGACAAACCTCTGATTTGTGAACGGTGTTTTAGCATAGTCGGGAACTGGGCGCAGATATGGATGTTAACGGTTCTGGAATTTTGTGGAATTGTTGAATTTTTTAAGAGAACAGAGTTGTTGTTTGATAGGGAAATCAGAGGTGTCGTTTGTAGAACATCTAATCTCTTCTTCAAATTAAGTACTTCTACATACTTGTGCCTGCGCGGGTCTTTTTTTATAATGGACTCCTCCTTCATTTGATCTAGGTTCAAGCGGCTAGGAGTCACCTTTCTAGGTACAATTTGCAAAGGCTCGCGTCATTGTCACTCATGAAGTGATTATCACTGTTAGCCCTTTGCCACGATCTACGAAATCGTTACCCTAACTTTCCGCGGTATGTTCTATTCCGTATTAGTTAGGGTGGTAAGTGTAATATCTACCGACTCCATTGAGGGCGGCGCACGATGTGCTACAGCCATAGACGAAGGTCGAAGACCGTTAAATACTGTAACTAATAAAGGAAGTTTAACAAATCCGTTAATATATTAATAGTGAAACAAAACACAACTATTCATAAATCAGCAACGATAGAAGCTTCAAAATAAACTTACTTTTCAAAAATAATTAACCACGTAACCTTCTAATATACCCGTTGGATACCCGTACTGTATGTATATATGACGTGTATGTAACGCGTGTATAACCGAGTCTCTATTTATACTGACATAGTCATGTCAGCTTGTACAGAAAATCTATTTTGTTTAAACTTTGGGATTAAAAAATGATTTTCCAGAATTCAAAAAACAAGTTTAACTTTATTATTCCTTGGGGGGATTTTAGCATCGTTTCTCTTCAAAACTAAATCCTTTACTCGAATGCCATCGGCTAGCTCCACAAAACCTGATTCTTTTTATAATTACATGGCCTGTTGCACCACAATCAAAAGACAGTAGTTACTGTTTGTTGAATTGTAAAATACACATAAAAATAAACAAACGAATGTTCACTAGCAAAGCTCTTCACATTTTTGATAGAGTCTTGTTTGAAGTTTTTCAATTAACATTCGAAACTTTTGTGGTTGGGTCGCCCAAAATTATATCTGATAATGTCCGTCTTTTCTCATGAGATAAAAATGTTCTTGGAAAAGTTACAATTTTTATTTGGGTGAATAATATAATTTCATTTTGTTGGTTTTCAGTGTTCATTTCTGATTTTCATGATACTTTTAGATTCTATATTTTCCCTTATCAATTTTCGTTTTTCTTGAAACTATTTAGTGTTACTTTGATTTGATTACAAGTTATAGGTTTTTCATTCTGGGTTATGCTAGTTGTAACCGGATTTAAGTTTCCCGGCAACACATTAATATCTGTGGAGACTGACGCTAATAACTTGGCCAGACATAGTAATGAATTTTCCGTTGTTTAATAATATAGTGTGTAATCCTCTAATTTCATTCGTTTTAGAGATGTAAGTTCTGTTTATAAAGAGAAAATTCTGGGTTTTCCTTTCGATACCTAATGTTTTCTTAATACGTTCAATGATTTGCTGGCATCATATAAGACTTCTCGCATTATAAAACGTTTGTCATCTATGCGGTGTATCAATTACTACAAATCAATTGCGTTTGTTTCAATAAATATAGCGTCGTTTGGATTTTCACGTTGTATCTGTTTACTTTTAGAATTCCAAAACAACCCAATACTGTCCCCTAGTACAATTCGAATTTCGATACCGATCCATCGAATAAAGTCTTCGCCATCCCATAATCTTTTGAATTAAAATGCATGTTTAATTTTAGAAAAGATATTAAGACAAAAATGTATGTACAGAAGTCTAAAAGATTTGGTAGATTTTATCGAGTGATTTTGGTTTCTGATTCGTTGTTCGCAGATTGTGACTTTATTTTATTGGTCACTTCTTACTTCCCTTGTTTAATAGTTTTGCAGTTTCGATTTCTTAGAAATTTGGGTAGAAAGTACCAGTTAAAATTCGTTTTTGTCAATCAGCCCGGCAGGTGATATGCCAGTTACGTGGCTCACTACCTGACGTACTGAACCATGCCGCCTGAGTATTACCTAGGAGGTCAACCCTTTCAGGACTTTCTACCCGGTTTTCGGTTTGGGCAAGTGTTCTGTTTGTTGCCTGCCTTATCGAGGAATGCCAATGAGGATGCCCAGGAAAATTATGCTGGGCTAAGGAGCCTCACCTTTAGGGGCGCTAACTGGACATCCCTCTTTTTACCTTGTGTCAACCATGCTAAGGTAAATATGCGCAGCATGTAAATATCCACCTGCACATATCTGTGTTCATATTTGACTTGCGTTGTCACGATTTCTTGAAAACACTGATATTCGTAGGATTGCCTTATTGTTATGTGTGAGTGTGTTCTTTACATGTACTTGTATCCGACTTTTTTATTATTGATATTCCTGCGTGTTACCTTTTTGATAACCCTTGCCATTTCCTTGACCTTAGCCTTGAGCTAGACTTTTCTATAGTGACTAACGACACAATTGTTGAAAAGAGTCTATTCAATTCAGAGTTGGACAAACCTCCAGCAGGTAACATTAATGTGGACGATTTTTATGGCAGAAGCCAAACAATATACACCTCTCTTCACAGACAATGGTTGACATCCAAGCTTTGGAAACTGTTATTAAGAGAACCTTATTGGTATTTCCTCTCGACAGCAAACTTAGACGACTCATCCGCGCCCCTAAAGAACTTGTTAAACAAACTGCTATCAAGAATATTACACCCCTCAATATATTAAGAAAAATATCTGGTTACAACATACGGGCAACAATATTTTCAACGTTAGATGACTGCAAACAACTTTCGCATTATAAAATATACATCAATGACCACATTTTGAGAATAGCGTATATGAGGAGACAATTTTAATTTTAGAATTTCCCTCACGTGTAAAGGACAAATATCTCCTCGCGTTCCTCCTAAAATTCGGATATATCGTGTCTCTCAAAAGTGAGAGGGTAAACGGCATATAGTTTCGACGGTCTCTTGAATAAAAAAACACTCACAGATATTTTATATTACCTAGAATGTTGCGATTTTACACTGCCTGTGATAGTGGCTGTCCGAAATTCAGCTTGTTCAGAATCTGTGAAAGTGGGGCACTTTACTTGCGAGTGCCCATTAAAGCAACAGTTTATCCCGACCCTAAAAGTAGTCTTGGAACACTTAGTCCCCAAAATACAGGACAATGCAAAACCTTTCGAGGACATAAAAAACTTGCGCCTACCCTCTAATTAAAACCGTAATAGATAATTCTGAAGGGAAAACAGGTGAACAAATAACCCTAGAAGATATGAAAAAAGAGAAAATCTGAATTTCCAAAAAAACTGGTAAAAAAGTATTTAGTGCTCGTAAAATTAAAAAAGACATTTGATGAACAAAGCAAATCGACCCAGACTAAAAAGTATCTTTTCCTCCAGCTTATTCCAACACTGCCCCAGTTTTACTCCTACCGTGCCTTTCTGAAAAGAAACCCCGATTTTAAAAAGGCTACATTCTAACTAATTTGACTTACTGTTCTTCTTCGAAAGTGGCCTAAAACCATGACCCCTGTTGTAGCCTCTCTAATCCTGGAAAAAACTTCAAGAGAGTGCATCTTAGCCAAATTAAGGCCCATAAGACATGTTTCCTAATATCTTCCCACAACCCACGCCGAAACCAACCCGTCTTGGTATTCGCATAAATATATCCCTCCCATCATCGAACGTCACTCTTTCATCTTAACCCACGAAATTAGTTATTCTCTCCCTTCCGTCACAAAAATTAGGGGAAAAATAGAGGAAAAAAAATTACTACATTTTCCGGGAAAAGATATGTGACGCAATTAGGAAACGTCCTGGCCTAAAAAACTTACTTCAGTTCAAGAAGATCGGAGCCAGATCGGGAGAAAACATTCAAAACCTTCTCAATGGGAAATGCGTATTGACTGCCATAACGAATGTAGCAGCAGGTGTGCGGTATTTTATAAAGGATGGTGACAATCATTTAGTTTCATCGTTTTCTCTAACGATTATTAAGGGATATGAATTAAAGAAAATGAAAATTAATTGCATTGAAAGAGTCCTTATATAATTGAACCCCTTCCTATACATAATAGAACAATTGACATATCATTTGAATGTGTGTCTGGAGATATGGGCTTAGCAATAAAGAGATAAGTTAAATGTTATGTTCCGAGAGCCATCGGCATTCTCAC
Organism: Euprymna scolopes; assembly: GCF_053919585.1. NCBI lineage: Eukaryota > Metazoa > Mollusca > Cephalopoda > Sepiida > Sepiolidae > Euprymna > Euprymna scolopes. The sequence continues at coordinate 84,850,984 of NC_136485.1, forward strand.
CTCAGCAATTTTTTTTCTGGAGCTGAAGCCTATGCCACCAGAATAGATCTAGAGCTTGCTAGTTTAAATGCCCGGGGGTTAAAGGCCGAATCACGAAGATTGTATAAGAGCCTAGTACTGAAGCACCTCGGAGTGTATATCTGTTGTATACAAGATACTAATCTCATTTCAGATGATCTTTGTGTGCGCTACTTAAGGGGTATCACACTTACACAGCGTACTTTAACTTCTATCTGATCAGTGTTTTTTTTTAACTAGTGAAAAGGTTTTATTTGGTGGGGTGCGTCGTGTGCCCGGACTACATAGATCTGGATGGGAGACTGTGAGTTCTGGGTGTTACCATACAAAGAGGTTTTGTTTCATCGCTTTTATGCGCCTTAAAGCCATGTCGAGCTTGTTTCGTTTCTTCGTCGAATGAAGCAGTTTATGAGTACTTCTGGAACGGTAATCTTAGCGGAAGACTGGGACGCAGTCCAGGATCCTCGTTTGATAGTATTGGGTTACCGTCTAATAAGACTAATCAAGATCGAGATGCTGTTTTATTTCGTGAATTTGTAGATAGGTTTAATATTATCGACAAATTTCGAAAGGAAAACCCCTGTTACTTAGTGTGGTCTAGGATAGGTAGGTTCGGATCCGGCGCTGTACAAATTTTCAGTTATATCGACGGATTCTCATGCAAATCGACGTAAAAGTTTGTCGTTGTCCAAATTTCCACAACATAGTTAATTCGGACCACCGTCTTGTTCGTGTACGAGTAAACTTAGATAGACTAAAGCCTAGATTGACCAGATACCCGAAGCTGAGCACGTCCTTGCTCAAGAAAACTGATATCGTGACGGGCATCTACAGTGATTGTAATCGGGAACAAGTGGTGTGTCAAAATTCAGAAAGCTATTAGATAATTGCCTGCAGAATCTATAGCAGTTAAAGCGACACTAGAGTCTAGATAATAACGGGTCGTGGAAAAGGGGGTAGTGCTTGCGTTAATATTATTAATGCACAGCCTGTCATGAAAGGAGCATCAAACTGTAGTGATTAGGGCTAGTTAAAAATGAATGTCTGTGGAGGCAATCAAGGTAACCATAAACGAAACTCTTCGTGAGACGTTCCCTCCTCATTTGCAGAAGCTTTCTTCAATGAAACCTGGTCTGTCATTGTAATAGTTCTACACCTATTAGAATAGCTTTTCCCCCATCCAGAAAACATTTGTTAAAAAAAGAGATAATGTATTCATATAACACATCCTTCCAATCTTTATATACCATCTTACCATTCTTCCTCTTTCGTCTGATGTGCTGCCTCATTTGAAGCGGGATCTTTTCCAGTTCTTGTAACTGGAAAGCTTCCACTCCATGATTCGTCGCAATATCTGTTATTTTCATCTTACTGAGGTGACCTCGGTATGCCAAATGTTCATATTCGTCTACAGAGGAGTTAAACCTATTACGTCGACCGAATGTGTAGACAAGTTGACGGAAACAGCGGCATCTAAACGTACGACACCCAGAAAGCATTTCTGGATTTGAGAATTGTGCACTCAGACAAGTGGAACACTCACGCTGCCCCGAGGAGGCGAGTTCATTTTTCCATCACGAGTGTCATCGCGCATTGAAGTCTCTACTTTGTGTGAGGAAAAGCACTTCTGAAACCATGGTGTTCTCTAGAACGGCATTATATATATATACAGATAGAGAGAGATATGAGAGAAGGAGAGAGAGAAGCAGAGAGAGACATTTAATTGAACTAAATATTATTTACATTTACATTGTTGGGTTTACACGATTATATTCTACCATTTAATGGAAAGTTCATGTTTTAAAGGAAATTATACAAGAAAATCATGAAATATTTTATCGATCTAAAAAGGTAGATCTTCATGCTACCACACTCAAAATATGTTACAAACTAGTGAATAAAATAAAAGTTTTTTGCTAATTTAGAAATTACGCACTTGAAGATGAATACCGTCCAATAGGTAAGTTCAAGGTTTATGAAAAATAAAATAATGTAACATCGCGCATATAAGCGCGTGGAAAAATATCATCAGCAGCAAGGATAGCTGGCTTGCAAGTCCCACTCTCCCTAATGGTTTAATTCCACATCTGCAACTGCCATTGCGATAAGGCAGTACGCGTACCACCAATTTTACCCACATAAATCCAGTTCAAATAGACAGAAGTATATAAAACCCAGAAGTAACAGCAAGAATGAAATAGCGACAGCTAAGAGAGAATTTACTGAAACCACCAAAAAAACGCATCGTACACAAAAAGTGGGAACCCGTGACTTCTGGAAAATCTACAACAGTCTAGTAAATAATGGGCAATCAACAATTCCTCCACTAACCAGCAATCATGAAGTTGTGTGCTCGGCAACTGAGAAGGCTAACATGCTTGCCAGTCGGTTTGCCTCCAACTCCACACTGGACCCTGCTAACCACCCTTTCTCAAACTATCCTTTGCGGACAGACGCCACACTAGACGATCTGAAAATCACCCCTTCTCAGGTGTATGCTATCATAAAAAATCTTGACACTTCAAAAGCATGTGGACCATATCTCATCTTGGCTGTGCTATTAATAAAGTGCTCCGCCGAAGTAGCTCCAATCCTCTCCAAAATTTATAACAAATTACTTAATCAATCTTGCTTTCCTGCCTGTTGGAAAACTGCTTCTGTGGTACCAGTTTTCAAGAATTCTGGCGAAAGAACTAACCCATTAAATTACCTCCCATTTTTTGCCACAATATTTGAGTCCATAATTAACCAAGCTCTAGTCAACCACCTTACAGATGCTAAACGTCTGACCGACCAACAATATGGATTTAGGCAAGCCCGTCCCACAGCAGACATTCTAACTGTAATCTCCGATCGTATATACCATTCATTTGACAAAGCACGGGGGTAGAGCGGTAGCTCTATATATATCTAAGGCTTTTGACAGGATATGGCATGAAGGTCTTCTCAGGAAAATCAGATCATGGAAGAATACTTAACATAATTAAATCCTTCTTAGATAAAAGAAAAATCCAGGTTGTCCTCAATGGTCGCACATCTAAACAATATGATATAAATGCGGGAGTGCCTCAGAGGTATATCCTCGGACCTCTAATATTATTAATATTCATAAATGAACTCCCTAACAAAATTGTCTGTGAGATGGGTATATATGCTGATGACACCGCGTTCTATAACAGACACAACAGGAAAACAAATGCGCGCTTATCTAAAGAAATGAGAGAAACACTAGAGGATGACCTCTGATCTGTAGTTGAATGGGAACAAAAGTGGATGGTCACATTCAATGCTGCCAAGACTAAACTTGTTCCCTTCAATAACTACAAGAAACCTTCTCTACCACCAATAGCAATGGCAAAAGACTCTTTATCTGAAAGCGCATCTTTTAAACTCCTCGGCCTTACGTTCACAGCAAACATGAGTTGGAACAATTACATTGAGAGCATTGCCAGGACCGCTACGAAAAAAGTAGGTTCTTACCGTGCTAGAAAGCTACTAACGCCCGAAAGTATCCTGTACCTCTTTAAGGCCACCATGTTCCCATGTATGGAGTATTCTTGTCACATTTGGGCCGGTGCATCTGCTACTAGTCTCTCACTTCTAGACAAGGTTCAAAAGAGAGTCGCCAACCTAATACGTCCTGAACTGTCATTCAACTTTCAGCATCTGTCCCATCGACGTAATGTAGCATCTGGCTGTTCTACAAGTACTTTAACGGTGAATGTTCTGACGAACTGCAAGCACTTGAATCCCCTCTACGTAAATACCCCCGACAAACCCGACGAGCAGTAAAATCCCACCCCTTCACAGTAGAGATCCCTAGTTGTAAGAGAGCCTTCTACGCCAGTAGTTTCTTCCCCAGAACTGCTAGACTTTGGAATTCCCTCACAGGTTCTTGCTTCCCCAACTGCACTGACATGCAGAGTTAAAGTGTAACGTGAACCAACATCTTGCATCCCAACTCCCCACCCCTGTAGCCTGTGTCCCTAATTGTAGCCCCCTACACCAAAGTATCAATGTGCCTTGTTTGGGTGAAAATGTAATAAAAACAGTAGTAAACGAAAAACGTCCATATGTAAATTAGGTGTTGGTGTGAAATTGAAAAAAAGAAAAAGGACCACGTTCTCGTGGAAGAAACAAAGTTTATCGAAGAAAATTTAAGTCGAAGGCTCGAAATGGATGCATACAGCCGCCATGAGGTCGGAGTGAAAAAATTTACACCGTCTGAGACGGGTGATGACGAGAGACATTTTAAGTGGTGTCAAGACTGGAAATTAACCGTAATAAAAATCTTTCTTTAAAAAAAAAATAAAATGCCGACCCGGATTTGTTTTCTTTCTTTCTTTTGTTTGTTTGTAACTGCAACATTACATATATTTATTTTGGACGTTGTGACCCGGTCTTTTACTATAATAAGGCTAAATATTAAGAGAAAAATAAAGAAAAAAAAATGTTACAGTGGGACAATGCAATCGAGAGGTGAGGCCTCCCTGAATGTCAAGTGTGAAGAGATTAAAAATGGGATATTACACCATTGGGTGAGTAAATTTGTTCACTTATTTTCTTCTTTGCTAACTTTCGAATGTTCTTCTGTCCTGTCAGTCATATTTTTTTATCTTAATTTGAATGGTATAGTCTTACTAGTCGGTTTTACATTATTATAAATACATATGAGTTGTTTATAATTGACTATTAATCCTGCCATTATTAAAAATGGTTATTAAATAAAGGAAAATTGAATTTTTTAAACTAAAAAAAGAAATAAACATGCTCATTTTTAGCACGGGCTATGCTGTGCAAATTATAAATAATTTCATTTTAGTCGCGAGGTTTTCTACCGTGTCTGCTGCGTTTGCATGTCAGTATTTTGCTACGTGAATTCAGATAAATACAGAACACTGAAATATTAAAATGTAAAGTAGTTTTAATTTTTAAATAAATGCAATACGGTCCTGTGGGATATTTGACATGAAAAACATTTTTTCTTTGTAGCTGAAACTCTCAATGACGATAATACGTAACAGTTTGCATTCCCGCTATAGTAGAAAGATGGGTGCCTACTTAATATTTGGGTGCTCATAGTACTCGGTTTAGAGATTAAGGGTGTAAATTGTACCGTTTTTGTGTAGACAGTCCGAAAGTTGCCGACAGAATTCTGACAACTGATCAAATTTTCAGGATATACACGTAACCTAGCAATCCGAAGTTAGTGGCTGTGTTTTGTCCAGTCGGCTTACGAACAAAGAACCTTACAGGATAGCGGAAATTAGAGGGTATTGAGTAAATAAACAGTACCTACATATGATCTATCTGCCGATGCTTAATGATTAGGTTAAACTGTATAGTGGCACGAAAAAGAGTACATGCAATAATTGTTGTATAATGTTGATATTCGATTTAATCGGGGGCAGGGATAATGCTTCTGCTCTGTTGGGCCAGGTATCAACCATAATTTCTCGCATAATCTTCTCAAACGTTACTGAGAACTTATTAGAAAAAATATTCCCAAATTGTTTTGAATAAATATTAATTTATTTTTATTTCGGACTACTAGTCTCATCTTTATTAGTTGTTGTTTTCCATTTTTTTATTGGATTGTTTATTCACGTTTCGGCCAACTAATTCCTCTGGCCTTCGTCCAAAAAAAAAAAGGAAAACAACAACTAATAAAGATGTGACTAGTAGTCCGAAATAAAAATAAATTAATATATATAATGCTCATCTCAAAAATGAATTCCAATTAAGGAATAATATATATATTGTTTTGAATAATCTCGCCAAACATGGGCTGAGCCGTTAAGCGTCAAAAGGGGTCGTGGACGAAATAAAAGGTTAGATTAACTAGTGTTCACTCCGATAATCTCGTTAAAACTAACCGAGCAATGAAGAGATAAATTAGTCATACGACTACGAACAATGTTATGATAATTAGTTTAGTCAAGGATTTCAAGAAAAAAGTTTTAACCTAAATAAAACTCTTTAAGCAGTTGGCGTAAAAATCTATTAATGTGCAAGGAGAGATATAAATTGCAAGACTGATAGGATATAGAGGGATGATCGGTGATTGATGCTAGAGAACAAGGAGAAAATCTGCGCTAAAATAAAGCTCACAAGAAAAATTCTGTTCGTATAAATGCATGTTGAAATGCAATTAATAGATATCTTTAAAGTATAATTAATATATATCTTAATATGTCACATATCTTATCCACAATTTTAAGAATTCATTCGCTAACGAAATGTTCAATGCAATATCGGAATAAGAGTTCAGTTGAATAACATAGCACAATTTATATAAGATGCTCATACGCATTACTCTTAGAACCATCAACGTATGTACTGTTTATTCCTTTTTGTTGGATCCTCTTTAATATTATTTTATTTAATAATGATATTTTGTTCAAAGTCGAGATTAAATACATTTTACGAAATATTCAATTGAGAGAACGTGTTTATCGATTCTGAAGTGCGCTTAGGCGTTGGTTCTACACTATTTAATGAAAACGGCAGTTGACACAAATAATTAATTTTCGCATGACAATTAGGTGTTAAGTTGGTGTTTGGCTAATTTTCAAAATATTACTTTGCGTGTTCCTGTAATACAGACGAAAATAATTTTTTTTGCTGTAACTAATATTCTTCTTATTATTAGTATTTCTATTTTTATTTAAATACTTGTACAGCTATTATTGTACTATCATTGCTGTCATAATATGTAGTAAAATTATCAATTATTAATACGATCTGTTTTTAAGTTACGTTCGTTACATTTGTAACCAAATATATTTCCTTCTGTAAGATATATTTATTGTGTGCATGTTTTCGAGGTAAGTAACACACTTTTCACTGCTTTCTTTTATATTTTAAATAAATAACAGAGGAGCGATGAGGCGTTATCATTATTTATTCATAATATGGTGTCTAAAAAGCTGATAGTTTAATTGTGTTTGTATGTTCTAGATCATGCCAAAGATCTTTAAAATATTTTATATAATTAATGCGCATGATTAAATTTACATATGTAATGTCAATATGGATTACAATACGCCAAATGAATTAATACAGAAAAATACAACATAATTGTGTGTAAAGGAACAGTTAATTTTTATTTATTTATAGTCTACAGTTATATTAGAAATTACCTTTTAAAACAATATGTAAATATTTTATTTATAACAGGTTCTAGATTATATATTGAGCAAAAATTAACTCCACCCAACAGAACACACGTTCAATCTATAATAATATTATATTTTCATCAGACACACACACACATTAGTAAGGAAGTAGGTATTAGTTTATGTTATATTTGTAAACGGTACTTATTTAGAGATATAAACGGTTTTATAGTCAACTTTTCAAATACCATTATAGTCAAAAACACATTGTTAATATTCGGGGTATTAACCTCTGGGTCTAAACATACTTTTATTTCTAGCAGTTATGGTTTTCATTCCAGTTCTATATAGTTGTATGATTACTCGCACATGCTCCATACAACAAAATAACTTTTACATCAGAAAATTAAATTCTGTACGTATGCGAGTCTGTATTTTTTTGTTGTTTTAATTATCAATGTAAAAGATTGCTTGACTATTTATCTGTAATCCAAAAAATGCAAAGAAAAAAATATTGACAGCATTCGCATATCTTACATTCTGACAGATTCTCTTAAGTATAAAACATTCAACACGTTGTTATCTTAAATTCGATATTAAAGATGTTTAATTCACCCATATGCAAATAACTGCATATTAAACTAAAATATCAATTCTCATACAAAATTCGTGTTCAGTTCAGACGCTTATACATCGAGAACTGCATATACAGCAGATCCTCACTGTACACCACAAACACTATTCTCTCACTCTACATCACAATACACAACTGGTTATTTATCCACACGATCAGACACAGCTGACTATTACTCTATACCACCAGGTAGCTGACGATAAAGTTACGCGCCCTGACATAGCTAACCCTCGCCCTACATGACCAGAGACTAGTCATTTATACACGCCTAAACACAGATAGTCCTCCGCACATGGCTATGCACATGTGGCCGGATAATATTCACAATTTGAACATTTTCGGATGCTTACTAAATATTCTGCATAACACAGTGACCATTGTCAAAATATCTTGCTCATGAATTCCTATTTTAAGATATCCATGATATACCGACGCTAACTGAAAAATAAAATCATACACTCATCTTGGTCACATCCACTGTACTTTTCGTAATGCTGCACATAGCTTGTAATATATGATATAAATCTCACCTGTCTGTTTACATGTATGTATGCATGTATGTATCTATTCCTAAAACTTTCGACAGAGGCGAGGGATTTTCACGATATCGTTTAGATACTTGACCCTTCTGACGAAAAAGGTAAAAATTAGCTAAAAACATTTATTTTTCACCTTTAACTAGGCACTTTTCTACAGGGAGTGGTCGCTTTTTTCGCCGATATTTTCAGAAGTCATCCCCTCTTTCCGATTGACTAGCCTTAATTTAAACTTACGTCACTTCCAGTTTGGCGATGAGCGATACAGCAAAGTCGTCACTTTTTCCCCGTTCTTTTCCTTCTTCGCGGCAGGGGTTTGAGCCTTTCTGCCTATTACCACGTTTTTTTTGCTACACACACCTCTCCAAACACCAGGGCAACGCCAGGCATCCAGGCTAGTCTATTAATATTTATTTAAAAAATTACAGCATTCGAACGACTTCTTACATGCTTTCGTGTTCTCTCCGTTGCAAAAAAAATATGCTATCTGTCCTCTCCAATTCGAAGTTTTATAATATCTAATTCATTCATATGCAACTCAATGCATATCTAATCACATTATCATTAATGAAAACATTTCTAACGTAATAGGTTGATATATTTACTGATATTACCACCATTTTTAATTTTGTATTGGTTTTGTTTAATAAAAGGCTCGGGTCTGTCAAGCATTAGCAACTAGGACAAACAGAATATTTTGGTCTCAACTGCTTAAAAAAAAAACTTGTTTGATAATATAATTTTAACGGTTTAAATGGTAAGTTTTAAGAATACGTGCACTAGAATGTCATATTGAGATTGTATAAAAATTCGAAATGTGTTGTGTTTTCAATTAAATGAAATATTTGTTTTAAACTCATTCAGCCGTATGAGCCCTCTAGGTAATCATGCATATTGACTCCCGGAAAATGTGCTGCGTTATATATAGCCCGGAAGTGGGCGGTGTCGGTAAATTTCACATTTTTGCTGATAAAGGTTAACGAATTTTATAAATATATTTATGTACTTTAAGAAATCTAGTTTATATATACTATATTCAAATTAGTATTTTAGTTAAATACTTTTTAATATGTATTTTTTATCACAAATTAAGAATGTTAAACAGGCCAAGTATATTTTATTAGCTTTTTTAGTAACTTTTTTCTTTTGTCAAAAGAGTATATTTATTTTCGTACAATTTTTGGATTAAAAATATTGCTTTTAAGTATAATAAATAAGAACAAGCGTAAACTTCGAGGAATTTCTTTGGAACTCCTATTACAAAATATGAAATTATTTTATGAAAAAGGTCGTATTATTAAATGTATAAGTATAGAAAATCCGTTCTTAATATAGAAAGTAATATGTAAAACAGTATACATTGTGTATATACAAATAAAACTGTAGACAAACGCAAAAAAGTGAAGATGAATATCATGTTATCATTATAGATATTAAGTACAACATAATAATAAATAGAAAATTGCCCCTATAATAATTCATACAAAATCTGCGTCAAGTAAAAAATGATGTTCAAGTGTATTTTACGACTAGATAACGACGAGTGGCTTGCTAGTGTATACTATATATATATATATATATATATATATATATATATATATATATATATATATATATATATCGATCGATGCCTCCGTTAAGTCTCGAAAAACACCATATAACTTTTGTAGGAGACGCTGCACATGTAATTGTGTGGCAAGGGTTGTGCAATAACCAACCACACCTCTTCTAAATCGACACTGCTTGAGTCCAGTGGAAAGGAAAAGTCCAGTACAGCTGGAAACGATGTCGAGATTATTAGAGATAACATACAGCACCAGGAAGTCCCAAACGGTTCATCGTTGCTTAACTTCGGAGATCTGATGGAAATCTGTATGTCAGCGTGATTATGCCGTATAGTTCGAATGTTGGTTAAAAATAGACATTTGTGAAGATTATTTGCGGGCGCCTCTCCCGTGGGTCGATGTGTAGAACTGCCGACTATCAACGTGAAGGTTCTAGGTTCAATCCTCGACTTGGGAGAGGTGCTAGTCTAGCGGCACTGATGATTTCTGATACAACGAAACAGTACTGCATGTGGATGACTACACATATATTATATATATGTATATATATATATAATATATATATATATATATATATATATAATACATATATATATATATATATATATATAATACATATATATATATATTTCGTTAAAATAGCTTCATCAGAGTAGTTAGTCAGTTCGTAGTTTTTTTTTTTCTCTTCGTTTTGTTGTTATAGAGGAAGTAAGTCCTGGAGAAGAAATTTAAAAGTGCGAGCTGTACATTTTTGCATATGGTATAAGCAAATAAAGTATATTTCTACACAAATATATATATATATATATATATATATGCGTACATGTTTGTATGTGTGTGTTTATGTGTATACTTATTGGTATCGAACAAAATGTGACTGTATAGGCAGGGAAGTAGCAGGTTTTCATTCTCTGGTCAGCAAGCATAATACTTCGGGTCATGGAAATGTCAGGAATAAACAGTAAGTTAATGCCAGCGAAAAAGTAATAAGGCAAAAAAGTGGAGAACGACGGATACGAAGATTAGAATTGTATCAACTATTCATACCTGATCAAATAAAGCTGATAGTTTTGCAATCTCTTGACTTTTAAATATGTCATTTATTAAGAAAGGAAAACCATGTTATTTCGGAATTATTGTGAATGTATACTTATGTAAACACGTACACAAGAGCATGGACGTCAATGCGTTTTATTTACGCACGAATAAAGATCTCTCTCTCTCTCTCTCTCTATATATATATATATATATATATATATATATATATATGCTCAACTACAATGTTTGCCAAGAAAAATGCATGTATGCGTGTTCAAATACACTCTTACAATCGCATTTATTTTGTACATGGACAAATTAAAACAAAATGCACACACCACACACACACTCTCTCACACACATACAGACACATATACTCAATCACACACACACACACACACACACACACACATATATATATATATATATATATATATATATATATATTTAATACAAACATTTTGTAGCTACATATTTGCAAAACATATTTCGGACAGAGCAGTAAGAAGCTTGTCTGTGTAAAGTCGTAATGACTTTTCACGTTCATATTTTGCGGAATGCGGTTAATCTAATCCGTAAAATTATCAGTATGATCAGTAATATTTTAAAAATCTAACTGAAAATTATTTTGTTTAATTTATTTTTTTATTTTTGCTTGTTTAATGTATTTTATTTAGGAATAAACTCCATTGCTGAATGAGAATATTCGAAGTCACTTTTAACAAAATTATAGACATTCCAGCTTTTCTGGATCTTATGTAAACCACTTTCATATATACAAACAAAACTACACATGAAAACATGTGTACATGCAGCATTCGCAAAAAAAAAACACGCTAGCGGCAATCAGAAAAATAAAACATATAATTAATTATCTGACATTTTAAAACGTGATCTGTCAAAAAGCATATCGTTTCACAAACGCACATATATATATTTATATATATTTTGTAACCGTCATATTTTTTTCTGATTTTAGTTAGAATATAGCTTCTTATCGAATTCCACATATTCTGCTACTATTTCTCAGATTCCATATATTCTGCTATTACTTCTCAGATTTTTTGTAAGATTCTATTGGCTTCTAATCGCAATTGCTTGTATTTTTCTCGCATTTGGTTCGACGGGTATATTCATTAGATTTTTTATAAAGATTTTACTGGATGCAATAATAAAAAAATTATTGCGACATTTGCAAGCTTTCAGTAATTTTTCAAGTTAACTGCGTTGTCATTATCGTTTTCCTTTAAGCTCGGTTTTATCCAGGATGATTAAGGAAACTGACTTCAAGGAGGTGTGCTACTATTTTTCAGTTGTCCTCACTGTCCTGACTCTCTGAGACAACTATCTCAGATTTAACAGACTCGTTTCCCACGTATGTACCTGTAGAGGTGTCATGGTTATAGTGCATGGTGTATGACTTCCTTCCCTCAGTTATTTCTAGTATATGTTCCCTTAACTTGCTGCTTCACTGGAAATTCAACTTTATACTAACGAAAATATTTACACACTGTTACATTGCATTCTATTATAGCGGTCCCTGGTTATATCTTTAGAGCTCGCACACTATTCATGCGTTAGAACTTGCATTAGTATGCATTGCTGAAATTATCCAGCTTCTAAGAAGCATTGGTAATACAGCTTTGATATTAGGCAACCACTGTAATCCTCTTTTACTGGTGAAGCGATCTTATTTTTTGCCAGTCTAGAGATTTTTCCCCGTCAATATATACCTAAATGCTATATCGTGAGTTTCGATATAAGCAAAATAATAATCCGCTTTGGACTAATCATATGAACAAAGATTGGGTAACATAGGTATATTGTAAAAATAATATTAAAAAGTATATGTATCTAAGGAAGGATATATATATATTTAAAAAAAAAGAACGACAATATAAACACGGAAGATTATCTACCTATACTCCTATGAATTTGTTTTTTTTTGTGTGTCTGTTGATATTCATATTAAAAACCCTTTCTATTTATTTAAAAAGAAAATACACCTTTGTTATATATGGGTCGTTCAACTTAATTAATTTGAAAAAGACTTAGCCAATGTGCATATTCTTTTAAAGTTTTTTTTTAATTTCCCTATTAGTTTCATCGGTTGTTTTATGGGATGATCATCTTAAGTTAGCTATTATGTGTAATTATATTCATGCAGATAATCTACATTATTCATAGTTGCGTAATATTTGTATAAAATAATTAGATTAAACGCACAACTTTCTCTCTCTCTTTTTCTCTTTCTCTCTGTGTATATATATATATATATATATATATATATATATATATATATATTAATGTATTCGTATGTTTAAAAGTTTGGTCATCACAAACGGTTCTCTGAGTTTTTGGACCACAAGTTAAAACTTAATATACGGGAAATTCGAACCTGTGCTAAACTTTATATTCGGGCTATCGCCGAGAAAAAATAGTGCAAAAGTGGTAAAAATAAAAATTAAAAAAATGGAATTCACCAAGTGAAGCTTGCACGACGCCATTACACATATACATGCGTAATTTAATAACTATTATTCATGTTTTAATTTTTAGTCTGGCAGCAAACACGTCTTCATAGCTTAGGCATTAACGTCAAAGGAAAAGATAGTCGTTAGCTTTAGGTTTTTTGTTTTATTCTCGGTGTTGGCGCATGAGTCATTTTTTTTTTAAATTTAAATCATTATTATATGTTAGGTTTAATATAATATAATAATAAATACAAAATTTACATTAATCAAAATAGCACATTTACGCGTATGTTATAATAGGGCACTGCCTGTCGGCCTGCTAGTATATATATATATATATATATATATATATATATATATATATATATATATATATATATATATGTGTGTGTGTGTGTGTGTGTGTACCTGTAAAAAAAGTGTTTTACATGTTTTCATAATATTATTTTGTATTCCTGCACGTCACCAATTGAAAACGAATAAAGAATACTTATAAGCTTTTATACTTTTGTATTAATTTTTAATTTTTATACATTTCCATTCATATATATATATATATATATATATATATATATATTGAATAAACAGATTAAACTATTTAAGAATGCATACACACGCGCACACACAGACATACACATACACACACATATTTTTTAATGTGTGTTTACGCGTCCGTTAGTTAGTATGGGAACGGATTTAACTTACAACGTGCGTGGCGGTCATTTTATTCAATCTTCTCGTATGCGTCTAAAACTCATTTTAGTTTTCTATAATTACGTAACCAATCTTAGTTTGTGTTGTTTTTGTTACTCGGACTATTATTCTCATCTTGGACGTTTCGGTCGTTGTAACTACGCCCTTTCTCGTGTGTTAAATCCATGTCTCCTTTTTTCTACTAAGGAAAAGAGGGGGTGTTCTGCATTGCATCGGACTGCGGGTTTGAAGGTGTGTCCCTAAATTATGAAGAACTTCAATTTTCAGGGGGCAATTAGATATTTTAGGTCTTTCCTATGACAGTTACACAATATAGGTAGATTTTATACGGCATACTCAAGTTGACACATCGGTTCCCATTAAATTACCGGAGTTAAGCAAGTTAAATCTGATCAGTAAAAAAAAATTGGTGACGATTAAGCAATTTCAGGTCTTACATATGATCTCTGCTTATCTCCGCATTGTTTTCAGTTGTCTAGAAAATTTCTTTTCCCCTGGACTAAAGCAATGTTGTTTCATGATATATGTTGATGCGAGACCCGCAACACTTTCCTTACAATTACTGTGTGGATTCATTGTCTCCTGAGACTGAACGAAGCTATCGATTATCGATCATCATCAAAATACACACACGAGAAAAACGGAATATCTATGCTAATTGTCACTATTACTGAAAAACGTGTTTTTCGAAAGAGAGGACAGATATCCTACGCGTATAGTTTTTGTAACAAAATGCAAGGGAGAAAATTCCAAGGGAAGAAGTTCTATTTATGAAATTATCTCCCTCTCAAAAATTTAGAATCCACTTACTCTTACTGCTTTTCACCTTTAAGAAGGCGCCGAACCACTTAGTCTTGAGGAGATACTATTTATGATTAGATTTGCAGGGATTGGTAGCAAGCTGTCTGTTTACTATACACTTTAATTTCTGCATGTTACTTCACTCAGGACAGCTGGAGCCCACGAGGATATCAAAAGTACAGCAGTTTGAGGGAAAAAAGCTATTTGAGTAGAAAGCTTTACGGAATCCAAGTATCTCTATACAGTGTATGTGTTGGATTTTGCTGTCTTTCGGTTTTGTCGATGGTACTACCCACAAGGAAGATTCAGTGCTTTCAGTTCGTCAGAAGACTAGCTATTGAAATGCGTATAAAACAGGCACAAGGATGTCGTGTTTTGGCGATAGAATAGAGGTTGGAGTTTATTTAATAGCCCTGGACCTATTAGGTTGGTGACTATTTTTCAAACGCTGTCTAGGAGTGAGAAACTTGTGGCAGATACACTAGCCCAGATGTGGCAACAATAGTCCATGCATGGACGGCAGTGTCCTTATAGAGATATAGGCGTGAGTTGTATTTTTTGGCACGATAGAGCAAGCCCATCTTCCTCGAAGCAATTACTTGACAATTACCTCAATGGATTTTCCCCCAATTAATGTTGTCTGCGAATTTTAACACTAGGAACTTGGGTGACGTACTTTCAGGCAGTGTATCAGTAACCATGGTAATAAATGATTGAGAATGGTTCTTGTAATTATTCAAATAAATAAGTTTAGTTTTGGCACCATTGAACGTTATCAACCAGTTTCGTTTTATTCCAACTCTAGATTTTGGCGAAAATAGGGCATAGTCTAATGGGGCGATAATTGAGTGGGGCAGTTCCTTCTTCAAAATCCTTTTAAACTGGGACAAAAGAAGCAATTTTCCAGCAGTTAGTAAAGTACAGTTCTTTAAAGCATTTATTGAAGAACTTCGAAGGAACCGAAGCAACAATGCTGTAAGAAAACAGCAATGATACGACGGACCCACAAGCCTTGGAGGTGCTTTAATTTTTATAGCATCCCGAAAAAAGTAGGAGGTATTTTCAGATTATCAAGTGTGGCTACTGTCTGCAAAGGGGAATTTGGAAGAAAGTTGCCAGCTGGGTCCAAATTGGAGTTAGCGCTAAACATCAGACAAGCAAAATTTCCTTTTCAGTTGCTGTGCAAACAATCTCAAGGTTCTTAGTAATGGGAGCATTGTTGATTAGCAATTATTTACTACACTGTTATAATTTTTCAGAAATCACGAGTTCCTATATTCTGCAATCGAATGCATTTTCTGGTGACTTCGGAATGCCTTCTCTTGGATGCAGTTATATCACTATTACAATTATTTCTAGTTTCTATAAACTTTTTTATTTTTATTTTATTGGACTTAAGCTGGATAAGTCTGAGGAAACATGGTGTCTTTGAGCAATAGCAGGTGCACAATCAGAGGTGGATCATTGTGGAAAGTGTGGTTTGATGAAGAACTTCCGTGTCGGAACGCGTGTTTCAATTGTTTCTTTAAAACATTCAGTAGTCTCATTGGTATACTTTTCCACGGGAAGATACATAATATTACTCCCACGAGCATCTCTGCTCTGTTTCCGGTCAGCCTTCTTATATCACCATGTCTTAAGTTTCGAGTCAGGAATTTAGGGTGATTTATACTATTATCAGTATGATCGGTATTCTGTGGTGGCATATGTGTATTTTTGGTTCATGAGAAACCTACAATTATTCAAGTTAATGCTAAATTCATCGGCACTTCATTATTGATGGAGGGGGGTAATCTCGAAAATGTCATATTACACTTTCATTAGTAAGTTATTATTGTTTTCATGTACCGGAGTTTCTATTGAGTTATATATTATTTCAAAAATAATATTATTTTCATTATCATTTGAATCGTTCTCTCAATTATTTTTAGACTATACTGTCGTCTGAAAAATGGATTCCGGGACGATGGTTTCTAGAAGTTGTTTCGCAGTTCTTATATGTTTTATACGTTGCATTATCTTAAGTATTCTCTTTAATTTATTAATTATTAAAATCGTGTCGAACGCTTAACTGTCAAACATTATTTTAACCGGTGATAACGTTGCGTTAGTATGTTAATTTACTCTTGTTTTGAAAGCTGGTTATTCTTTCTTTTTCGGGTTGATATTGTCATTCTTTTACAATGCTCTTTTGAAAGTATCGACAAAGCTTTCGACCGTTCCGTTAAACCTAAGATTATACGTTAGTCTCGTGACGTGTTAAAATGCAAACGGCTCAATAATACTTAAATATATGTCCTGTGAACATGATAACATTGTCGCTTACAATTGTACTTAGTATTCCTAAACGAATAAATACTTTGTCTGGCGCCATAACAGTTTTTGCAGATGTTGAGTGTTTGCATATTTAAATTAAAGACCATTTCGAAAAGTTAGCCAGGATTATTAGGTTATATTCCCCCTTCAATCATCCTATGTAAGCAATATGATTATGTGTCTAGAAAATGTTTGTTTTGATCTATGGATGTGTTTTCATTGGTAGATTATATGCGGTTGACAACCTTTCCATTGTTTCATCAAATTTTCAAGATTCTAGTATATTCTACCTAAATAAGTGTAATATCTAATTAATGATTTAATCTGGTGATTAAATCTTCTGTAATTCATTGTCTATCATTTCTAGTGATAGATGTGGAACCTTCATTTTTTATTTGAACGCTTGTCTTACTGCGTCTTTCAGTTTGAAGTTGGCCTTAGTTTTTGTATGACAACCAAGTTCGACATAAATAGACTCGTAAATCCATTTTTAAATTTATCACGCATTTTTCTAAGTTGTTTAACTTTATCCATACCTGATGCATTCAATTTTGTACGAAACATATTTATTTATTTAATCCATAAATTAAAAAGTACGCTCTGCAGGAAACAGAACAGAGTTTCACAGGCGTACAGTTCTACAAAAGAAGTGGCGTTCATTGAATCTACGTTTAGGTTTAAGTACAGAAAAAGAGTGGGGGAAATTATTGTCAGTGGTTTAAGCTAGACGAGTGGTTTTCGTGAAAGTCATCCCAAGGGGACGATAGATTAGAGCTCAGATGGGCACTTGCTATGAAAGTAACGGTAAATCGGAGACAGGATAACAACGTCTCTTTTCTGCTATTTTAGCTATTTTGAATTTTGTCAGTCAAAATATTTACACGCTTGAAAAATGAATTTTGTGTGAGCATGCGCAAAAAGAATTAAAAACATGTTGGCAGGTTGACATCAACATTTCGTATTTCAGCTTGCTGATATATGTCTGCACGCATTATTCATCGAGCCAAACAAAGATTTACTAGTTATAAACAATCCTGAGGGTATAATTATTATTTTCTGTATATTTTAGGGTTATGTTACTAGTAGTTTAACAGTTTACACGTTAACTATTTACACCCACATATATCTACAGTTTTATTCATATATACATAGATTAGCATAAATATTGATAGCATCGCACATACAGATTTACCATGTGGGTTTTTTTTTTTTACTTTTGCTCCAAACAAATTTTCTATATACGTTTATGTTTATTTTTGTTCTTAATCTCAACTGAAAAAAATATTTATAAATTGTAATGTATATTGACTAATATATAAATCAATTAGCTATTATGGTTTAGATTAATTGACAATTATTCAGTTATTTATATAATTTTAAATTCAAGACAATAACGTTGTACAAATGTTTAAAAAATGTTAATAACCTATGTCATTTATATTCGTCATAATGAAATAGAATAGTGAAATATTTTATTAATAAGGAAACAAAAATATTAATTAATGACCTGCTAAGATAAGCAGCTTGGGAGAAATTAAAGCATTTTAACGTACACTTATTCTTTCTTTTTATTTATTTATCGACTTGATAAGTAAATGTTAATTTCAAACCAAAATTCGAACGTTTTCGTTACATCTTTACTTAATTCAAATATTTTAATATTTTTATTTTAATTAAATAGTTGAAGCAAAATGATATTTTCCATTTTTTTTTGGATATGCATTGTTATATAAAATAATAATTGCAGTGTTTACATTATATTTTGGAAGAAGTAGGACTAAGAGAAACAGATTACACTAGAAAAGAAGGATTTGGTCTAATGGCGAGATCACCTATAAAATAATACACACTTACTGTTCCTACTTGATGGGGGATGTTGCAAAAGAAGCCATTATGTATTAATGTTTCGTTTAATCAATAAGATAATTATGTATGAGGACAAGATATTAAAATATATAAAATACAACATTGGAAAATCGGGTATTTCAGCATGTATTGTACTAATGTGAGACAAATCCAGCCATTAGTTAAACATGTTATAAAGCAATTCAAGAGTATATTGGAAGGCGTCTCAAAGTAAAAATACGTCCATGATTATAGAACATATGCCAGAAGAGGCTAACATTATTAGACCATAGTATAGTATTTTGAGGGGTACAGTTATACACTCTTAGATTTTAAAACAGATAGCCCAATCCTTTTATGAATAAGTTGGTTTTACAAATCCACCAGTAAATTTGTAACATATTGCAGTGTTTTAATAGCTAGCGAGTAAGTTAGCAAGATAAATATGTAGTTTACATAGCTTACAGTGGGGAAGTCATGCAGATACAAATTGAATAATTTACAGATGATGTACATATTAATGATAAACAATATAAATCGAACCTAATTAAACGAATACAATATTAAAAATATTGACATCAAATGTCAGAGGATGAAGCAGTTTCTAGTTGCGAAAGGAGATCTGTTTTAGTAACAAAATACATTTATTATATAGTTACGAGAATCGAATGAGTAAACAGTCAGAGTCAGTGGTGGCGAGAGACGAAAATTCAAACATATTATCTACACAATAGTCAGAGAGATTATGCATGTGAGTGAAAGAATTTTGCATTGCGGCCGCGATCAATTTTGGGTTTAAAAACTGAAACAAAATTACATGTAAAACTGTGGCAAAATTTATGCCTACTTTTATGTGTTGACTCTTCTGCACATCAAATTGCCCAGGGACCATAATTCCAGTATCAACAGGACGAGTGTGAATTAACAGCAAAAAGAGGGGTCGTAGAAACACGGTAGAATGTACGGCTGTCTATGACTATTTGTTTTATTTTATATGATTACCGAACTATACTTGGCGGCTTAACGTGAATATTTAACAGTTGCTTAGTGTTTGTAAGTACACGATAAAACTGCACACATTGATAATTTAAACACCTTTATATTTCCAATGCATTCAAATCAAATATATAAGCGTTTTTTTTATTATTTTTAAATTGATGCTAATTGGATAAGAGCGTAGTAAGTTTTCTATTTACTGAGATAGTAATTATTATGTTATTCAAAAAGGGAATTCAAAAAAGTGTTTTTTTACAATTACACACGAAGATTAATAATTTAATTTCTACATAAATAGCAATATATTCATATGAATCAGAGGATCAGGAATCGCCTTTTCGAAAATATGGAATGGTTTAAGAGTTATGCTAAGGTTCTTACTTGTGTTTGTGAATATGGCTTTAATTTATACTAAGAAAAACTAAAATATAAATCTGTAATGAAAATATATATAATTATGAGATTCTTGATTTTTCTTGTTTCTTGCTTACTTGTATATGGTCTTCGAGGATCGGGCGATTCCATAGTTTAAGAAACTGGATGGCAGGTTAATATAGATATAAATTATATATATATATATATATATATATATATATATATATATACATATATATATATACATACATATATACATACATATATGCACATATATATGCACATATATATACATACATATATACATACATATACATACATAAATATACATACATATACATACATATATATACATACATATACATACATATATATACATATACATACATATATATACATATACATATATATACATATACATATATATATACATATACATACATATACATACATATATATAAATATATATATATATATATATTGGATAAGATCTTTGCTTAACGAACCATCTCTAGCACGTGTTGACGAGTTCGAATCTGTCGACTGCTATTAATCGTGATACACACATATATATATATTCACACACACACACACACACACACACACACACACACATATATATATATATATATATATATATATATATATGTGGGGGGGGTATCACGATTAATACCAGTCGACAGATTCGAACTCGTCAACACGTGCTAGAGATGGCTCGTTATATATATATATATATATATATATACAAATATGCCTAAGTGATTTCTTGAGTCTTGTCTTCGACGATCGGGCAATTTCATCTTTAAAAAAAAGAGATTGCAGGTGAATTTATACGTGTAAAATTTTCTTATAAAATAACTGGAACCTCTTCCTTCAATATTAAGTGGTTGTAGTGAATTTTATAGGAAATCCTACTCCGGTATATTCACTAATAACAGGATCAATTTATTAATAAATGTGCAAAAGATTATAATTGATAACATCAACAACTGCGTTTCTAAGGGTCGAGATGACTCTTTCACGAAGCCATCCAACATTGTGGAAATTCTGAGCAATATCTATGAAAACCTTATTCCGCAGGTCATTAATTAAATTTACCATGTAACCACATGGTAATTTATGAAATTGAAGATCTCAATTAATGGTTATTGAACCAGTGCTAATAGAAAAGGGGATGAAATAATAAAAGTGTTACACATTGATCATCAAATAAATGTGTCTTTATAATAATATTCTCCAAACTAAAAACTAAAAACGCGGTCACCACCCTGTATTAAAGAAGTATCAGATTTTCATATCACATTTTAAATGAAAAGAAAGAATTTTGGACCGAATCAAACGTTCAGTTTCCAAGGAGAGCAGCATTATCTTTGATAGATGAACCACTTATTACAGACTATAATGTTTTGTTAGACCTATCTCTATTTTAAGCGATGCTTTTATTGGGAGAAATATAATGAAGTCTAAATATTAACAACTGTTTTAAGAAAATGATTAGTGTCCTCAGCTAGAATCGAAACCAAAACCATTAGCGTTCCAGCCGCATTTCTAGCGATGCTGTTATGGGGGGGGGGATATAATAAAGATTAAATATTTACGCAATTTTTCTCATAAAATTTATTTAAAAAATATTTTTAAAATATGTCACGATTTATGGCTCTTATTCCTGGGTAAACTAAGTTCGAATAAGTCTTGTTTGATCGCGAATATCACGAGCCAAATGTACCGACAAAATAGATCGAATTGATGGGTTTTTGTGTCACTTATTATCATGAATATTTGCTTGAAAAGTGGCAGTAAAGTTTGAATCTAAGTACAATTTATTATCGTTTATTATTAATAGAGTATTATCTAATAAAATATGGCAAAATCACATTGACACACGAATTCCTTATGTTAAGCGATTTGGAGCTTGGTCGATACTAAAATGAGTGAACATTTGTGAATTCCAGGTGCTGTATATACTCTCTCTATCTCGGCGTTGTTTTCAGTCATTATTGGGCCTCCTCTTACTACTGAGCCGAAGCACAGCCGATTCAAGAGAGGCGTAGTTAGGATTGCACAACTACTGCCTCACAATCTCATGCATAGCTGCCTTTACCGGGGTGTCCATTGTCTCTTGAGTCTTTACGGAGTCATCTGTCTAATAATATATTAACCCGTTTATTTGTGCAAAATCTGCCATCTTTATTCCGTGTTAATCCGATTTCGAAACGTTTCTGTTTTATTTTCTTTGATGTTATGGAGGATAAAACTAGTAACTCACAGAAAGGTCTTTGTATCGCAGCACTTCAGTTTCTTTGGACGGACACATACTTCAAGCAGAATTATGAAACTGACATAACTTGCAACTGTTTATTGCTCTCCTAATGATTTCTTCAGTGTGATTCGGAAAACGTGATTAAAGATAACCACTAAAAATTGGGCATTATTTTTACATATCATCGGTAGATTTTACTTGACTGTTTTATCGCATCGTCATTCATACATAAATATGATTCGCCGGGAAGATAAACCAATTACGTCATCATGCGAGTGACGTTTCAAAACTAATGTTTCTTACTGTTTTCTCCACATAAATTGATCAGAAAAGTTTGCAAATTGCATCGTAATGATGACCGAAATTATGTATTCCTGGCATATAAGTTTACTCTTTTCGATGTAGATACTGTTAGCATAGAAATTTAAAGAATGCAACCCTTACATAGAAATTTTTAAAAAAAAGCAAGCATGCATTAAAAGCAAATATAACTTGCTGATTGTCTGTCTAAAAATCCCAAAGCACAAAGTCGCTCGTAAACTGTTGAGTTAAAAAAAAAGAAGATTTTACTTTCAGAACTAGCATTGTATGACAAAGCACGCTCCAGGCGAAGTGACCCAGAATGTCTATGTGAATTCTCAGCAACGGTTTTTAGCCAGGTTGTGTATATGATATATCTGCTTCTAATGCAAGTCAATAGCACAAGTTGATTTCTTTGAAATTATATGATGTCAGTATTTGCATCGAAAAGAGGAAACTTACATGTCAGGAATGTATAATTTCGGTCGTCATTACAATGGAGTTTGCAATCTGCTCTGATCAATGCAATTTGTTGTGGGCTTGACTAGTCACTATGAAACACACGAGCACGCTCTTTGTATTACGAACGAAAGAGAATATACAGAGATCAACAGTCGTATTACTAACGAAAATATTGCGTACTACAAAGTACACATACCACAACGACATTTATTTATACAGTTCGGAAAAGTTCCTATTTCGTGCAAAAACGCACCCCATATAACAGTAAAAATAGTAAGCTTTACTTTTAGAGAAGCCCTCGTATTTTCATTGTACAGATATTTCTACTTCATCCGACGAATAAAAATAGTAAGTATTACAGAGTAGATTATGTATAAAACAATTAATACATGATTTGATAAGTATATTTTATTTTCATCAAAAAGAGTATAATAGGATTGTGGCGTTGTCATCATAAATTTACATAATAAGAAAGGGCTAAGTCCTATGTAGACGTAACTTAAAGTGACATGGACTTTAGGTAAGCCTTCAAAAACACGTATAATTTTTAGTCAAGAATCGGAAGTGAGAACGTGCAGCTGCAGTAAGAGTTTAGAGAGAAGAGATAGAGAGACTGTCGAAATATGGTGATGGCTCATAGTAGAGGAGATAAGAAGGCGTTCGTCTAGGACCAGCGTTCCAATGTGGAAACATCGGTAAATAAAGTTGCTGAAAAGGCAACTCGATATTTGTTTATTCATCCTTTCGATTATAATTCTGTTTTATTTTATATTATTATCTTTGCAGCTTTTCTGTGGATCAATCAAACAAGATAAAAGACGGACAAAGTATGTTTTCCGATTTGCACGATCTTACAACCGAAGAAAACTTTTATTTGCTCTTTTCCGTTGTAATTGTTACATGTTCGTTGTTAAACTGTATCTATTCATTTATGGATGCATGTATATATCAACACTGCTGTAAGTGTTATACATGCATCAATTAAACAATAGAAAAACTAGAAAGAGGAACACACGTATACAAACGTGTCATAATGATGTTTGTAACACGTATATACAAACGTATATCTATTCATTAGAATAGCGTTTTATACAACTAGACGATAGACGATTTCAGATACATTACATAATATATACCTCACTCAATGTTATTCAGAATTTCCGACATACGACTCTGATATCTCCATGGCTATGTGCTATAATCTTCCAGGACAAGGACAAAATAAAGAAGTAGGTTCGTCATATTTATTTATAATCCCTTATTTTTAGAAATTAAATAAAGATGAAGAAACGGTTACAGTAGAAAGCTTTCTAAGTATAGACTACTAAAAGAACATATATTACGCTTTTATGCATTTACATACACAAACAGATAACCACAGATTTAAATGACTGTCGCTAAGATAGAATAATAATATCGGTTGTACTTATTCATAAGGCATTTAAAAGGGATAACATGAATAGTTCATGAGTCATAAATATTTCACGTCATAAGGTTAAGAGTAATTTATAAAATATAGAAATGTAACATCCAAATAGGCTTTGGCTCATACTTAGGAGGGATTCAATCTCGCTTCTTGATTATAATAGTGTTTCTAATCAATATATATATATATATATATATATATATATATATATGTTTATTAATTATACAGAAGTTCAGAAAAGCATTGGTATCGTCCGTTTTAAGCCCAACACAACGGGAAACTGTTAATGGTAACATGTAAATAATGTTCAGCTGACGAGAACTGAACATTATTTACGTATTACCATTAACGGTTTCCCGTTGTGTTGGGATTGACACCGACAGTACCAATGTTTTTTCTGAACTCCTTATAATTAATAAACAAATACTTAGCTCTTATATCGAAAAAGATTTACCTTGTAACCGAGCACTTTGTTGGAACTCTTTCCCCAAAATACAGAAAACAAATATATATATATATATATATATATATATATATATATATATATATTTGACCTAATCTATAAAGTTCAGTATGGCAAACTCTTTGGAGAAGTTCTTTGGAAAATTAAATATTTTTGCAAGCATAATATAAAGAAGTATTTAACTTTTTTTAGAAAATATTTATTGAAAATGTTGTTACATAATGAAGATATTTTAAATTAATATATTATCACATAAACATTATTGAAACTAGAAAAATTATGATAGGATATTGACTCATATATATGCATGTGTATATGTGTGTATGTGGATATATATGTATATGTGTGTATGCGTTTATGTATATATATATATATATGTGTGTGTGTGTGTGTCTGTGTGTCTGTGTGTCTGTGTGTGTGTGTGTGTACCAATGACCATCTTCAGTGACATGTTTGCTTGAGGGTGTGCAAGACTAAAAAATCCTCTTCGGGCACATGGACTTTCAGTGACTGAGGGAGTGGCAGGTATCTGAAAAGACGCGTTGCAATCATATATATATATATGTATATATATATATATATATATATATATTTATATATATAAACATTTTATTTTATTTCCAATGAAACATTGCTTCAGAAATATCAGAATATATATTTTATTTTCTCTATACAATAGTAAATGAATAATACTTAGACAATGGAAATTATATATATATATATATATATATATATATATATATATATTAAATTATAAAATATATATGGCAATTAAGCTACACTGAATATTTCGCGTTTCAACCACTCTTATGCTTATGCGATAATTTTGTGGAGTTTCATCCACTCTAGGATTCTTCAGGCTTATGCGAGAATTTTGTGATTGTATACCCACCTTCTGTTGAGTTTTTTTTGCTAGCCAATCAGCTTTCTATTATCCGCCGCACTTTCTAATCAGCCAATGAGCAGGCATTTACAGGACAAAGGCCCATTTAACATCTGGTCGACCAGTTCCTTTGTGTTTGCTATTTAGCGTAGATATCTAGTGTATTGATTTGTTTTAAATCTAGGTTTAAGTTTTTTTTAATGTTAGTTTATATATATATATATATATATAAATATGCATGTACATAAACTATCACATACATATATATATGTATATATATATAAATATGCATGTACATAAACTATCACATACATATATATGTATATATATATATATAAACTAACATAAAAAAAACTTAACCTAGGTTTAAAACAGGTCAAGACACAATATGTCTACACTAAATAGCAAATACAAAGGAACGGGTCAACCGGAGGTGAAATGGGCCTTTGGCATGTAAGTGGCTGTTACTAGAAAGCTGATTAGCTAACAAAAATCTCAATAGAAGCTACGTATATAAAACCCCGAGACAACCAAAAAATTCTCGCATAAGCCTGAAGAATCTTAGAGTGGATGAAACGCGGAATATTTAGTGTAGCTTAATCGCCATATATAGTTTATAACTTACTAACTACCTCTATCTACGTGTTGAGCAGTGTTGAAGTAAATACTTAAAGTTTACGCATAAATTTATACTTTCGTATATTAATTTATGTGAGTAAATGAAGTAGTTACTTTTCATATTTGATTTATTAAAATTTCAGTGTATAAATTGAGTGTTAATTTTATACAGTTTTGCTCACGGAATTGTGGCGCATTGAGTAGATGGGGTAATCGGATAACTAAGGTAACGTTAACTAGGATGATGACACAAAGTTTCCTACCAAAGTAGCTGTATGTTATCGTTGACCATTTCTGCCACATGTGTTGGCGTTGTGATGGAGGAAATACACATCTTTGTGATTCATTCGTACTTACTTTTTCTAGCATAATGCATAGTATACACCAGTCTATTTCGACGAATACCGTTCGGGTTGTTCGTCGCATTCCATAATAAAACATTTGAAGACATGTCTCCAAATAGAAAGTGTCATCTTGCACAGTTGCAATAGACAATCTTGCGGTTTTAATGACAGCATCCTAAGGAGACAAACCATATGTTGAACGCTGGAGAGTTTCGTAGAAAATCCACATACCTATTCTGCTTAGCACTCGATTGAAAGCACGGAAACGTAGGCTTCCACTCGTTGTCTTTCCGGACACCGACATTGTTTGTAGAATTAACTTGCTTACTTTGTACGGTTTTCCTGGGAAATGCAGGTGAATTCTAACCGTTTCATCGGAAGCTTTAAACTATCTTGCTGTTAGATAATAGCCGGGCAACACTAGGTAGATGAATTTAATTTTCAGTTATCTATCTATCTATCTAATTATATATATTATATATATCTCGCGGAGTAAACAACAGTCGGAGCGCGGACCGGACGTGACGTGTAAGGTGTTTCGGTTTAAGTAAGTTTAGTTGAGTTAGTTCTGAGAAGCCGAGTCCGTCAGATGGGTTAAATAGGTGTCTCCCCATAAAAGAGCGACGGTCTCCAAACGGATGAAGAGGACCGCCACAAGTCCGAGATCGTCGATTTCACTCCACGATGTGGAAGAGCAGATGCCTGGAAATGAAATAAACTTATAGATAAAAACTTACATCGTTTTGTGTGCCTTGCAAACGCGCTTGGTATAGCAGCTCTCCAAGACGTTGGCGAATCCCCCAGACATGGCCAAAAGACAGAAGCGGCCAACAGCAGACAGGTACTTCATTATGTGTATACGTATTATATGTTTCACAGAAAAAGGCAAACATGACATCTAGACGAGTGTTAAGTAAATAGACGTTAAGATATCTGATGACAATAGTCTGTTTGATAAGCAATTAGATAACACACGCTTAGATAAGAATGAGAACAAATTACACAACATTGCAAGGTCACAACATGTTTGATAGTATTTGATTAATGATTGTCTTCAGCACTATTACAGATCTGCCATCGTTCACTGATGAGACAATCACGGGAGGACAAATTTTTCGATTTGAATTTTTTAACACCAGCTCCTTTCAGCACGTTCATTCACAGGACTATGCTCGAACGCTTCACTTATGCGATGACTCGGTGCCGCTGCTAATAGGTCCATGTGGATGCTGTAAAGCAAATAACTCTAAAAAAATGTCTTGACAATTTCCCATCCTTCAAAATGCTGCCCGGGTACGGTACACGTGTTGTTTATAACAGCTGCTAGTCCTGCGTCCGTATATCTTGATTATAAATCATTACTATATCTCTTTCTTATATATTTCCCCTCGAATAAATAGCATGAAATGGATGTAACTTTTTAGTAAAATAATACTATTTTGTGTTAATTAATTTTTGGTTTAAATCAACGAAATTCAAAGATATGTTCAGATTTATGTGTATAATACGATTTTGGATGATACTTAAATTCGTTAGTCTAGGTAGGAACACCATTCCACAGAAATATCTAATAATAGTATTATACATTTCTGTGGAATCGTGTTATTGTTTGTCTATTAATTGGCATTGACCTTAAAACCATCCAGCTCTTATAGACTTAATGAAACCTACATAACGATCAACATAACCGCTAATGATTATATTGTCCGATTAATTGAACAAGACATAAACGAGAGCATCCGAATTTTCGAATTTAGCTGTTCCGGCGAAAAGATTGGAGATCAGATGTAAACAAGATGATTTTATCAATGTTTTAAAGGCTATAGTAATGATAGGGATTGATCGACTCATGTAGAAAGAAAAAAAACAAGGGCCGATTCAATATTATTACAGATAAAATTTATCTAAACTTTTATATTATTAATTGGTGTATTCATCTGTATTTTCATGAAAAGGCAAGTGGAATTCATACATTCTTATGCATGACATAAAGAATTGCATTATATATCTCTCTAATATATATACATACATATATATATACATATATATATATATGTGTGTATGTATGTATATATATATATATATATATATATATATATATATACGTTGTAGAAGGTAAGGCAAATAATTTAAATGAAAAAAGGAAAATCTAAAGTGTGATATATATATATATATATATATATATATATATATATATATATATATATATATATAAATGTGGGAGATATAACTCTCTAAACCGTGTACGAAAGTCAAATTTGTAGAGACATAAATTTTAAACCATGTGCAACGAAATATTATTTTCCTCGTATTGGGGCCATCTAATATGCATCGTTTTATTGTAATCAAGCGTCAAAACAAACAACTTTTTGACAAGGTGATATGAAATTGTAAATAAAATTATACGTTATATTTCTTACCATGTCAAGTGACAAAGACTGTTGCTTATGCCAGTGTCAATCGTATTGCCTTTATTTTTGAAACTTTTTAAACCATCTCTATTTGACAGCTGGCTAGGACAACATATCACACGTCTTATTGCATGCTTTACATTAAATATAAAATATTTAGTGACGCTAGAAATTTTGTGTTTGTATATTTATTCATGTGTTACAATGCTTAGTTGTTACTTATTGTGGCTAATGTCAACCAGTCGTTCCGTTTTGAATAGCCTAATATAAATTCGCATGCATTTTGTCAAAATGTATGACTTATTAATTAAATGATATGAATCATGTTTACCCTCAATTAGATATACACTATAGTTACTTCCTTTGGGGCATCTTAAAATAAAAGCCAAGATATATTTGTATGTAGTAAACATTAGAGGTTGTATGAAAACCAGTTCTTTATTAATAAAATAAATTATATAGCTCATAGAGCTGAGACAAATTAGATGTGTATACTAGTCGCCTATACATTGTCGTAAACGATATATATGGTAATATGCTGAGGCATATGAATGTAGTACGTTTTCATGCACATTATAAAAACGAGATCATCTGGTCAGTTACAAAACAACGTTAACAACGGAAAGTTAAAAAATGAGTGTCTGTTTTCAGTTTATATATATATATATATATATATATATATATATATATATATATATATATATGGGGGGTGTAAAGGAAAATATTACCACTTTACCAAACATGATGAGCAGCCCTTGCAAAACGAAATATCTAATTTTCATACTAAATTTTCCTTACTTTTCAATTATTAAAGATTAAAGAATTGTGTAAAAAACAACAACGAAAACTATTTTATAGATTTTATTAAAAGCAAATTTCGTAAATTTTTAAATTAGATTTTAATTTAAAAATATCTAATGTTTCTTAAAGTTTTGTGTGTGTAACAAGTTATCTTTTTTTCTTTTTCTTGCGAGTGTGATATGCTAGAATAGAGACAGAACCTGCAAAATAGAGACTCAGAGAAATTTGTATTGAAGGATTGAGTAAAAACAAGAATAACAGAAAAAGTACAGGCAAAGAAACATAAGAAATGGTAAGGGAAGGGAATACAAAACCTAGAGAAGGATATATGGAGATAGAAATAGTAAGAGAGAGAGAGAGAGAGGGACATAGAGAGCGAGTGTGTGTGAAAGAGTGTCTGTGTGTGTGTGTGTGTGTGTGTGTGTGTAAACGATATATCATGATAGGAGAGGGAACAGAGATTAAAAATTATGAATGAAAACAAACTGAAAAGGACGGGCATTATTTTCTCATTAGCGATTGTTTAAAAGACTACAAAATTACATTAAAAGATCGAAAAGTCTAGATATAGTAAACGAGTTGGTTTTAATAAATAAGCTTAATATATAGCAAGCGCTTATGAAGATGTTTTCTTCGCGATAAAAGCATTTTTAAATTTAAATTTAAAGGGTAAGATTAAGAAGCCAATTTGACGCAAATATTAAAAAAAAACAAAAAGACAAATATGTATTTGTTTTTTAATCGTGTTTGTCGGCGACATATCGCTCTCGTAAGGATTTAAACAGTTTGCGTTTTGTTTTCGTAGTGGCACAATGCCACCTGTTTACATCGAATTTGTTTACTCAATCATTTGCTATGTGCATTCGATTATAGAATTATGGAAAAATGCGCAGGTTTACCATATTATCTGCCTGATAAGCCAAACGGATGTATGTTAATGGGAAGTACATTATTTACAATTAGATATTAACTGCCTTTATTATTTCATAACATATTCGGAAAATAATATCAGTTATATGAAAAAGTTTAATTAAGCAATAATATTAACCAATATCTAAATCTACATGCATCCTGTTTGTAAATTTTCAATTATTATTTGCTAATACTTTTGATCAATTCTTTTACACAAAATAAATTTTGTTCAATGAACTATTTTGAGATTGTAATAGATTGGAGAATACTGATCCCAGGATAAATAAAATTAATTCGCCGAACAGAACAGGTTTGCATCATATAAAGCATGTGTCTAATTTTGAAGAAAAACAGTTTTATTATTCTTGTAATATTGCTGTCACATTTTTACCGACATGTCCGGCTCGACCACGTGCTCTCCTTTTTTTAAGAAATGTTGCTCCTTTTCTTCACGTTACGTCAGAGCGTGCCCACTTGCCATATCGCTTAAACGGCTGCTGCTCATATTTTTGTTAGCCAGCTATCCCATTCCTGCTGCTGACTTTTTCTCGCACGCCTATATCGCTATGTTTCCAAGAGAACGCAACGTTTCGTTACATTCCTTCAAGTCTGAAAATCAATTCTTTACAAACATTTTAATAACGCCTGCTTAAGTAATAAAAGAAAAAAAAAGTTCACACAATAAAACCTCAATAATTATATCACATTAAAACTGTCTTAGTGTTCAACATTTCCATTTTATACCTCTTTCTTTTTTTCCACTAGAAAATCTTTCATTTATTTATTTTTTTAAATAACGGAATTCCAGTGTATTTTTCGAAATATTTAAATGCACCATTTTAATATGTTGAAAGAGGAGAAACTCAGTAAAGTGGTTAAATAGAGTGAATATGTCTTTATTTAATTTTGAGAAATTTCATAAAAATGTTTCAACTTGGTTGTACAAGAATAACATTTTAACGTTAACAAATGTTTATAAAATCAATGAAATCATTACAAGACAAAATCAGAGTTCGAATAGTATTTGACGTTTATTGATCCTTAGTTCTTATCTTTTTTCTCGCCCTATGATTGATTTGTGTCTTTATTGTATAGTTACTATTAACGAAATTATTTGAAAGAACACTAGTTAATCCGACCCTTTTTAGTCCACTGCCCCTTTTTGTCTCTTACCGTTCCGTCCTTGTTTGGCGAGATTATTCAATACAATTTTCGCCTATTTCGTCTTTTAAGGCTCAGTTACTTTTGACGAGATTATTCGAGATAGTTACGGTTGACACTCAACCCAACAAGCCAGAAACATTATTCGTATAACCGACTTATTCGGATATCAACATACAACAATCATTGCATTTTCATGTTTTCTGTTACAATAGAGTTTGACCTTATCATTAAGCACCGGCAATTCTGCTATGTAACGCAAGCATTGTTTATTTACGCACTATCCTCTAAATGTTTTTGTTCGTAAATCATCCCATCAAAAGTCCAGCTACTAACATTATGTCTAGGCTATGTTCCATACCGGTAAATTGTATTCATTGTCCAAATTCTGTCAATTGGCATTATCTGTACTCCTATAAATTCATTTTTCTTTTGTGTGCCTTAATATTCATATTAAAACACCTCTTTTCTATTAGTATTTATTTGCTTTCCCAACAAAACAAAATGTGACACGAGGTCGTTTTT
This sequence comes from Euprymna scolopes, assembly GCF_053919585.1. NCBI lineage: Eukaryota > Metazoa > Mollusca > Cephalopoda > Sepiida > Sepiolidae > Euprymna > Euprymna scolopes. Next base: position 84,883,980 of record NC_136485.1, read on the forward strand.
AATGTGGAGTTAAACCAGCTCCCGAAAAAAAAGGCAAAAGACATAATTGCCCCAGTATAGAGAGTTCCCCTCTATTGACTGGGACAAATTACCTTAAGTGCAGCATCTGCAGAACAGATACTATACTTTGATCCCGGCCCGAAGGCCAAGAACAACAGGGTATTCATTTGCTCCCCCACCGAGCAAATTAGGCACAAGGCCGATTCTTAACGTGAGGAGTGAAGGGGAAATGGGGACCAACTCCCCGACGAGTAGGGGAGCTGGATAGAGACAATTGGCATGAGGGGTTGCCCCTACATTGACCAAGGTCTTATATGTGGGGTTGGTATTCATTTGGCCCCCACCGAGCAAATTAGGTACAAGGCCGATTTTTAAAGTGAGGAATGAAGGGGAAATGGGGACCAACTACCCGGGGAGTATGGAAGCTGGATAGTGACAATTGGTATGAAGGGTTGCCCCTACATTGACCAAGGTCTTATATCTGGGGTCGCCCCCACATATGGTCTTTGCTTGCAGTATCTGCCGGAACAGATGGTATTTATTTGCTCCCCCACCGAGCAAATTAGGCACAAGGCCGATTTTAATGTGAGGAGTGAAGGGAGGGGGAAGGGAAAAAGGGGACCAGCTCCCGAGAGGTGGGAAATGGGAGCTGGTTAATGGTCAGGCATGTGGGGTTGCCCCCACATCTGGTCTTTGCTAGTCATAGCCAGTCATAGCTTGCAGCATCTGCCGGAACAGATGGTATTTATTTGCTCCCCCATTGAGCAACTTAGGCACAAGGCCGTTTTTAATGTGAGGTAAAAACCAGCTCCCCTACAAGTAGGCAAAAAGGGGGCACTCTGGTTACCAAAAATAATAATTGTCCCAGTATAGAGGGTTTCCCCTCCATTGACTGGTACAAATTATCTTAAGTGCAGCATCTGCCGGAACAGATACTACACTTTGATGGTATTTATTTGCTCCCCCACTGAGCAAATTAGGCACAAGGCCGTTTTTAATGTGAGGTAAAAACCAGCTCCCCTAAAAGTAAGCAAAAAGGGGGCACTCTGGTTACCAAAAATAATAATTGTCCCAGTATAGAGGGTTTCCCCTCCATTGACTGGTACAAATTATCTTAAGTGCAGCATCTGCCGGAACAGATGCTACACTTTAATGGTATTTATTTGCTCCCCCACTGAGCAAATTAGGCACAAGGCCGTTTTTAATGTGAGGTTAAAACCAGCTCCCCTAAAAGTAGGCAAAAAGGGGGCACTCTGGTTACCAAAAATAATAATTGTCCCAGTATAGAGGGTTTCCCCTCCATTGACTGGTACAAATTATCTTAAGTGCAGCATCTGCCGGAACAGATGGTATTTATTTGCTCCCCCACTGAGCAAATTAGGCACAAGGCCGTTTTTAATGTGAGGTAAAAACCAGCTCCCCTAAAAGGGGTCACTCTGGTTACAAAAAATAATAATTGTCCCAGTATAGAGGGTTTCCCCTCCATTGACTGGTACAAATTATCTTAAGTGCAGTATCTGCCGGAACAGATGGTGTTTATTTGCTCCCCCACCGAGCAAATTAGGCACAAGGCCGATTTTTAATGTGAGGAGTGAAGGGAGGGGGAAGGGAAAAAGGGGACCAGCTCCCGAGAGGTGGGAAATGGGAGCTGGTTAATGGTCAGGCATGTGGGGTTGCCCCCACATCTGGTCTTTGCTAGTCATAGCTAGTCATAACTTGCAGCATCTGCCGGAACAGATACTACACTTTGATCCTGGCCCGAAGGCCAAGAACAACTGTTTACTTAGTGTTTGGCCCCGGGCTGTGATTTATCTACTGCCAGGCCCTCATTTGGGGTCCAAAACACTTAGGCACCAGGGCCAGTAGGGGAAAGTGGGGGACGAGGGCCATTTCTAACTACCTGCTATGTCTTTTAAAGACTTTATTAAGTTTCCTACACTAAGACACTATCACCATAATATCTCATTCTTACCATGGAGTGTATCTACTTAAAATCTCCCCAGCGTATGCGTCGGCTTTATATACAGACTGAAAAACAAAACGAATATTTACATGTTTTAACAAAATAAAAAGTTATATATTCAATTTTTTTCTTTTTATAATAAATGAGGGATGTGATGATGAGGAGGGGGCGAGCTAAGATACATCCGAAAAGAAAGAAAAAATAAAACAACTAAACAAAATGCCTATGGGAGCGGGTTAGTAAGGGGTCCTCTCAACCTACTTCTAAATATGGAACGCCCAATGTCTTCCGGTCCCGAAGGTAAAAAGCAAGCAGGTCGTTCCCTAGTGGGGAGTGGGGGACCTAGGGACGATATTTTGAAAACAAATTAGATATCGATGGGTAACATAGGGAATGGATGGCGTCTTCCAAGATAAATGTACGTGTAGGGGCAACAGACCGGGGACAAAACAAAGGGTGGGATAGGCATTTTTGGAAGCTCTCCTAGTGCCAATGAAAAATAAAATCGGGAACAGGATTAACTATCATACTTGCCCTAGTCTAGCACCTAATAAAGTATTTTCCACTCGAAGTGGTTACAACCTAACTACTCCTACTCTATAAAACTTTGCTCGGGGCTGGGTTCCATAGAACCTTAGCACCGCCTGACCAATACCACTAGGGTGGGAAAACAAACTTAAACCTAGCGCCTCATCGGATGCACAAACTAGTGTTGTGCACCCATCTCCTATCAAAATCTCTGCGATGTAATCTTTTCCAATCGTATCTGATCTTTACTTTAAGTATCAGCTTAAAGTAAACGACCAGATCCCGATCTGAAACAGATTCAACCCCATAGATAATGTTAAGACGTGTAACCCACGTCACTAACCTAGCTACAGCTAGGATCGCGAGAAACACCAACCGTTTCTCCCCAGTGAACGGCGGATCCATGTTGTCGATGACGTACGCCAAATCAAGTGGCACCTACCGTTCAGGGTCGATGCGAGCTGTTACCTCTCCGACGTACTCACAGAGACTCCAAACTCCGCTGCAAAGAAAAAAGGCGTGATCATTGTCTCATCTCATCATCCTCGCAGCGGGGGCAAAAGGGGACGTATTCATTCCTCCTGTAGTCCCTGGCAAGCACGCCAAAAAGTGGCAGCGCATTCCGGACAAGCCTCCATGTTATGGAAAACTCTGAATTGTTTAAGAAGCTTCTGGCTGGCGCCCAATTCCACTGAGAGAGGACCTCCTCCCTCGACATGTGTAGCCGTTCAACCAGCGGATCTTTTGCGGTCCCCACCACTAAATCCAGATATAGCCTCCTCCTAGGCCATGCAAGGTCACGGGACCCCGGCAATGCCCTAAGGGTGGCTCGGCTTCGGAGAGGAATTGCCGTTCCCCTACCGGTCTTCTGCGACCTTCAGCGCCAGGGGAATATAGGAGCTGTGGAAAAGCTTGTTCCACAACTGGTACCCAGTGCAATTCCTCAAGCAGTGTCCGACTCAGGAACGCCAATCTTTCATTCCTAAGCCTCCTTGGCTGAGTTTCTGTGTACAGACCTGTCTACGGACATACGGCTTTCCTCCTTTCCAAGAAGTTTGGGAAGGAGTCGCTCCAAAGCCTTACAGCGGTCCGCAGGCAGAGGAAGTACTAACAAGTGGTAAAGGATCAACGGAAAGACGTAAGTTTGACACGCCTCCGCACGACCCTTCAGGGAAAAGCCCCTGCGAATCCAAGTTCATACTGACGATTCGACTTTCGTCTGTACTTCCGACCAATTTTTGTCCAGCTGGAGTCCAGGCCCGAACCAGACTCCAAGAATCTTTATCGGGCCATCAGTCCAGCCGAACCCACCTGGAAGCGAGTTTACCGCAGTCTAGGTGCCCAACCGCATACCAACAGACTTCTGCGATTGACTACGGCCGCTGTGGCACTTTCATACTCAGCGACCGCCTCCATCACTGCTTTAATATCGATCCTTCGCCCTACAAAAACGGTGACATAATCAGCGTACGCGGACACTCAGGCGAACTTGCCGCCAGGTAGAGCTATGCCGCGTAGGACTGGTCTAGTCGACTCGTCCCTTAATTTGTGAAGAAAGGGCTCCAACGCCAGGACATACAACAGAGGCGACAGCGGACAACCCTGGCACACCGACCGAGAGACCCCAAAGAACTCCGACAACCTACCATTTACTTGTACCGCTACCGCAGGATTACGAACAGAACGAAAATCCACTTGCGAAAGTCCGGACCAAAGCCGGCGGTCTCCATAACATATTCCAAGAAACGATGGTCGACCATATCGAACGCTTTGGACTCATCTAAATTGATCAGCGCGTCTCTTGTGTCGTCTTTTAAGCCCTCTATGATCGTGCACACCAAGTGCAAGTTGTTTTAAATCGATCTCTCCTTCACAGAACAAGTCTGATCCGGTTCGACCAAGTCGCCGATAACAATCTGCAGTCGGTTTGAAAGAACTCGGGCCCAAATCTTCAACTCTGTGTTTAGCAGAGTGATGGGCCTATAATCATCTAAGTCCTCCCCACCATGTCGCTCTCTTTTCTTCAGTAGTGTGACAACTCCTTTGGTTACCTGCCCAGGGATCCATCCCTGGGCAAACCAGTGGTTAAACACACCCATCAGAAGAGGAACAAACATGGGCGACAGCCTCAAATACAGTTCATAGGGCAGACCATCAAGCCCTAGAGATTTGTTATGGCCAACCTGCTTCAACGCAGTAATGACTTCACGCTCCGTAACCATCCCATCACAGCTCGCTGCTCGGTCCGCAGTTAGGCGGGGCGAGCCGGCTAAATAGCTGCCAAACTCCTGGCCGCGGAGTCTGGGTAGTTGGGTAAAGCGTTCCTCCAAATGTTGACGAAATCCATTGCAAATCTCTAAAAGTCGATACGAGGGTATGTACTTCCAGGTTTTTCACCTTCCGAATGTACCCATCCGAGCAACGTCTTAAGGCAGCCTTACGCTCAACAGCGTCAACGTTCACGGCTTCGTAAGAGACTCTATTTAAACTAGCTCTAACTACTTGACCTTCATAACGCTCGCTAGCCAAGCGCTGGACGTCCCCCTTACTTACTGCTATCTCTAGGGGATCCCCAACAGCCACCGCCCGGGTCAGCCTTTCATCTAGGTGCCTTTTGGTTCGTGCCCTAGTTAACGCGAGGCGTTGGCTATATTGGACGCAAAAGAGCCTAATGGCAGTCTTAAGTCTAACCCACCAGCTACTCCCGGTAACCGCTCCCACTAACTCCCACTGACTTAGTGCTGTCAGCTGTTCCCGGAAGTCGTTCATCTCCAGTAAGGAGGCGTTCAACTTCCTAGGCATATTACCTACTCTCAAACGGGCCATTACTAATTTATGGTCCGAATGACCTAGCCAGTGGAACGTGGGACAAGATAAGAAATATATGTCGCCTCTTCTAACTAACATCCTATCCAAGTAGGTACTTGAACAGGAGGCCGCACTTTTTGCCACGTCCACATCTCCCTCCCAGGGTGATCCGGACCGAATCTGTCGACCAGACTGCACGAGGCCATCAGGTCAGACAGGCTGCTTTCATACCTCTCCGACCCTCTATCCCCTCGACCTTATCTATCTTGGGGTCAAGGATGGCATTCTAGTCCCCCATTAAAACTACCCGCTCCGAACCCGCCGATAGGAACACTTCCACCTGCCGAAAAAAGGAAACTTTCTCACCAGCGATATTGGGCGCGTAAACAGCCAAACCAGGGGTCGCTTCTTTGCCTTCTTTCAGCATCCTCCACATTGCTTTAACTCTTGCCCACTTTTATTTTCGGACAAAAGTTAATAATAGGGGAGCCTTGCGAAAGTTTCTCGGGTCTTCCACTTCTTTCCCCTCAACTTTGGTGAGTTTCTCCAGCTGCTTTAAACTCCTTCTCTGGCTGCCGCTCAGATCCGTTTGCAGCTGTGCTATGTCCACTTCACATACTCTCTCTCCAGCAAGAATGGCCTCTTTCTGGTCCTCTCGGTCCTGACCGGCTTTCCTGGAGGGGTAGTGGTCTCTCCTTTTTCCTCTTTTTCTGCCATTTCTATTTCAGCTTCTTCCTCATGCGTAGGTTTAGGGGTGGTACAACGGGGAGGGGTATTCTGCTCATCCGGAGGAGGGGATTGGGGTTGGAGTTGAGCAGAGTTTATTTGGTCTTCTTTTACTTTTTTGTTTTGACCCATCTTTGCCTTGATCTCGTCTACGGCATCTCCTGCCTCTTCTTCTAATTCCGAAGCCAACTTTCGCTTTACTCCCCCTGGTCTCTTCTTCCATGTAGGCTATAACCGTGTCCTGTGATAGCCCTGCAAAAGCCCAGGGGTTGAGAAAATCCTCCAACGGCTCCGCCTCCATTGCACTGTCAAGCGCCGTCTCCTTCCCCTCCATGGACAGCTGACGTAGGTTATCACTGGATGTTGACGACTGCGGGGTGTCTCTGGGTGTGGCAATCTTCCCTTTGAACTTTGCTCCTGGGCCCACCCCTTCCGGCTTGGCTGTAGGAGCTGGTGAGTCATCAACCCTTAGTAAAGGGGTACACGGCTTGGATCCCTCCACTACATACACAGGTGGTGAGGGTGAATACTCATCGCTTCATGATGGGGCTCCCCCGGGTGTGGCATCTCCCATCTTGTATACAAAGGCTGTGGGCGAGGTGGTTGCACTCAGTACTGAGGTATCACCGAATGTGGTACCCGCCGAAACGATCTCTGGGGTACCATCGGGTGTGGTACCCCCCAACAACGGCACTGGAGTGCCACATCCGGTGGCACTCCCCCTTAACGGAACTGGAGCATCACCGAGTGTGGTTCCCCCGACATGATCGCTACACCAGGGGCGTCCCCCATGGTGAAGAGGCAGAGGCCTCCTCCCCTAGTGCCCTTCTCCGACCCGCCGATTTGGAAACTAGGGGGACCTTCGCCTAAAAAGGCAAGTCAGTTTCCCCTAGCCCGGCCGGTTGCTTAAGTCGGATCCAGACACTGGACTATCTGCAAAAAGTAGAAAAAAAAGTTAGTGGTAAAAAAACAATGCCATAAGGACCACTCACCCGAAGGCCAAGAACAACAGAAAAAAAGGCACGCCTCTTTTCTACGTATTTAAAAAGAAAATATAATTTTCTTATATATATATGTTGTGGAATTGCATTTACTAGCAAAAGATCTAGCTAATTTGCATATTCTTTTAAACATTCATTTTAATTAATTCCCTATTAGTTGCTTCGGTTTTCTAATTGAATAATCATCTTTAGTTAACTATTACGCGTACTTATATTCATGCAGATATACTACATGATGTATACTTGCATAATACTTGCGTAAAAATTTTATAGTAAACACAATTTTTATATATATATATATTTATGTATACGTATATATTTTCTTTAACAAATTTTGCCTACCAAAAACCTCCTAGAGTTGTGGGGATAAAGACATGAAACTTCATATATAAGGTATTTAAATCCATGCAAAACTTTATATTTGGGTTTTAGCTCGAAAAAATCGGTGCAAAAGTGTGAAACAAAAAATAAAATTTGCCAGGTGAAGGTCGAACGCCGGCATTACGAATGCATAATGTAGTACCTATTGGCACATGTTTTAATTTTTAGCCTTGCAGCAAACATGTTTTCATAGCCCAGTCATTGACGGCAGAGGCAAAATAAATCGTGAGCTAAATCTTTTCGTTTCGATTCTCAGTGGTGGCGCATGAGTCTTTTTATACTTTTTAAATCATTACAATATATTGCATCCAATATATCTATCTATCTATTTATATATCCATAAAAGTGAAAATGTCCGTCTTTTCTCTATGGTAGTTAAGGAAAACTATTATACAGAGAAGCATTACTTTACATATTCACACTTTTTAATATATACATATGCACATAACCTTATGAACAGTACATAGGGCACGAGTAAAGCCGGGCGGAACTGCTAGTTTTAAAATAAAAGCGACCTATTTTTTATTTCAGTGTCTAGTTCATATCTAAATCTATATAACAAAATACCGACAAACAAAAGCACGAGACATAGTAAAAAAAACGAATAAAACAAACAGACAGAAGTTTATAGAAACTAGAAGTAATTGTAAGAAAGGAATAGCGACAGCTAAGAGAGAATATCCTGAAACCTCTAGAAAAGGAATCGAAGCACAGAAATTAGAGACCCGTAATTTTTGGATAATCTATAACAGTGTAGTAAATAATGAGTAATCAGCAATTCACTCACTATCCAACAATCATAAGGTTGTTTACATGGCAACCAAAAAAGCTTAAATGCTTGCCAGTCGGTTTGCCTTAAACTCTACATTGGACCTAGCAATTCCCCTCCCCGATTTCCTTTGCGGACAGACGCCACATTAGATGATCTCGAAATCACCCCTTCCCAGGTGCATGGTATCATAAAAACCTGGACATTTCGAAAGCATATGGACCCGATCGTATTTCGGCGGTGATATTAAAAAAAACACAATATGGATTTAGGAAAACCCATTCTACAGCAGGTACTCTAACTCTAATATCTGAATTGAATGGGTATACTATTCACTTAACAAAGCAGCGGAGGGTAGAGCGGTAGCTCTAGATATATCTAAGGCGTTTGGCAAGGTATGGCACGGTGATCTTCTCAGGTAAATCAGATTATACGGTATCACTGGAAGAATACATACCGTAATTAAATCCTTCTAAATTAAGAGAAAAATCTAGTTTCTCCTCGGGGGTTATATTTCTAAATATGATATAAATGCGGGAGTACCTCAGGGGCTTATACTTGGATCTTTATCATTCCTAATGTTCATAAAATACCTCCCTGATAAATTTGTCTCTAAGATGGGTATATTCGCTGACGACACCATGCTCTATAATAGGCACAAATAAACACATATCGAACAAAATGGCAGAAACACTAGAGTAAGACCACCAATCTTTAGTGGAATGAGGACAAAAATAGTTGCTCACATTCAATGCTGCTAAATTAAGCTTGTCTCCTTCAATAATTTCAAGAAACCTTCTCTACCACAAATAACAATGGCCTAAAACACAATATCTGTCTTCAACCTCCTCGGCCTAATGTTCCCATGGAATATGAGTTGGAACAGATACAGTGTGAGCATTGACAAAGCTCCTGCGAAGACTATAGGCTCTCTCTACCGTGCTAGAAAGCTACCTAGGCTTGAAAGTATTCTTTACCTCTATAAGGTCGTCATTCATCGATGTATGGAGTACTGTTGTCACATTTGGGCGGGTACATCTGCTACTAGTTTCTGACTCTGGACAGGGTTCAAAAGAGAGTCGCCAACCTGATAGGTCCTGAACTGTCATCTAAGCTTCAGCCTCTGTCCCATCGACGAAATGTTGCATCCTTCTGCTTTTTCTGTAATTTAATGTAGAATGCTCTGACGAACTACAAGCACTTGTACCCCTTCGACGTAAATACCGCGGATAAACCTGACAAGCAGTTAAATCCCATCCGTACACGGTAGAGATTCCTAGGGGTAAGACAGCCTTCTACTCCAATTGTTTCATTCCCAGAACTGCTAGATTTGGGAATTTCCTTCTGGGATTCTGCTTTTCCAACTTTACTGAAATGCATAAGTTCAAGTGTAATGTTAACAGGCATCTTGCTGCTCATCTGTTTTCACTACGTCCCCGCAACTTATGTCCTCGATAGTAAGCCCCCCCTAAAACAGCTGCTGCTACTAATATTTTCGCTAGTCAGCTATCTTATGGCTGCTGTTGATTTTCTCATGTGCACCTATACGTGCTATGTCACCAAGAGATCGAACCGCTTCGTTACATTTTGATTATAGAAAACTCGGAAAGTTCAAGCGAAAATTGGGGATTTAAATTAAGGAGGCCAATTACAAATCTAATTCATTATAAACTAATATTAGGAATTTTGTTGGCGTTATGCTCTTTACAATTTCATTTCAAAGCACTTGAAATTTATTGAATTTAGCAGATGGCTTCCAAAATTCAAAATGATTAATTAATTAGTTTACGTACGACTACTGCACACACAAATATATAAACAAATATCACTACGTATAGAAACACTTTATGAACGTCTGAAACAAAATAATTACTTTTTGCATAAACATATGCTTCATCTTATATTTATTTAACGCCAATTCGTTTGATATGTTGCTATTTATTTTCCTTACCAGACTTTATATGTACATTTTAATGATGACTATTCCACACGTTTTTTCTTACATTAGTACCATGAAGTTATTAGTTTTCTATTTTAAAAAAAATGCATATTTTGCCATTTTTATAAAACTTACTATTTTATGTATATATATTTACAAACTTATATTTGCTATATGTTTAAATCGACTTCCAGGTATACGTTCTTGTTATGGATGAAATAATCCATCTCTTTGGTTATGTAATTAAATGTCCCTTTTGGTGCCAGAATACTACCCCTCCAGCCATTTCTTCCTCCTATATTTAAATGACGTTGCTTGTTTTAAAACAATAAGCATCGATTAATGTTTCGCACTTCTTATACAATTATTGTCATCGAAATTAGCGAAATCGACATTTTTAAATCGAATTGATTGTCTGCCATATACCTCTTCGCAGTTACTTAATCTACGATAACTTGTAGCCTACATTACCCTGTAGAGAACCAATTGGTTATTGTCTAAGATTTTATATAATGGCTTGAAAAATCGTTTAAAATACAAAAGTCAAGTATCATAGTTCAATTGTGTTCTAAATCGAAATATAGATTTCGAACATACTACACTATTATCAAAGATGTTAAAGGACCAGTCTATCTTTTTGTGGAGGGATAAAACTCAGATGCATTTGTAATGTCAGCTGTATAAGCCTATATACATATAGAGAGAGGGTGAGCCAAAATAAGGGTCCTATTTATAGAAATTCATAAATTCATGTAAGTTTTAAGAAGTGTTTTTCGGGCAAAATTTGTTTTATTTATTTCAAAAAGATCTCGGAAGGGTCAGTCTAAACACACATAAAGTTTGGTGAGTTTAACTTTTATTTTGTGGAAGTTATTCAAATTTAAAGATAGGACCCTTATTTTGGCCCACTCTGTATATATATATATATATATATATATATATATATATATATATTAAATTTAGTCAAAATGGGAATATACTTTTAGTTGGACATTTTCGATTATCGCGTTTCAATACTTAGCATTCCGGTACAAAACCCATGGAAATACACCCCTGGAAAATAAAGTATATTTCTGTGAAATTTGGTAAAGGAATCAACCACGGTTACGGAGTTTTATAGAATGAACATAAATACAGATGCACGCATAGAAAAGAGCTATTTTAAGGATGAGTAGAGATATGTAATTTAATGAACACATTAAAATAGCTTTATCGTACAAACTCAGTCATACATATATGTGCTTTTTATGATTTTTTTATCTCTTAATCCTGCTCGCATTAATTAAGATGACGCCCAGTTGTGGATACGGTAAAACGTAATCTAGTCTTTTTATGAATGCTGTTACATGTAAATCCGATGTGTCTTACGTAGTTGGTGCTTTATATAAGTTTCGGCACATAATTGAAAACATTATTGCGTCAAGTTATTAAATAATTTAGAACACCAAATAATACATAAACATGCATATATATATATATATATATATATATATATATATATATATACATACACACATACATATATATATATAACTACTTCATTTATTCACATAAATTTAATATACGAAAGTATAGATTTATGCGTAAACTTTAAGTATTTTCTTCAAAAGTGCTCAATACGTAGGTAGAGCTAGTCAGTAATTTATAAAATAACACAAAAGTGGGCAGAGATGAAAAGCTAAAAATAAAATATTAATTTTGAAAAAAGTTGAAAAAAAAATTCCGAACAGAATAATTCCAAAAGAAACAATTTAAAAGAGTCGATGTAAAGATCATACAGCCTTTCTGTTTTATGAAAATGTTATCTTCAACACCCACTTTCTCTGTTATCAAGTACTCTCTTCGGCTTTAGTAGTTCATCTAAATAACTTAATGAACGGTTAAAGAGAAAATGTTTTCATTAGATAAATTGACTTTCACATTTCAATTTCACTCCCCGCTGGCTCGTAAATCACGTCCAATCGTTCGTGTGAATTATGCGTTTGAACTATGGACAGTTTAGCTTTTAATGAGACCAGTAGAACCAAGTAGTTACGGCCAAAATCGATAAGCACATTTTTGTTGCTCAGCTAAAAACCCTCCTCGGTTATTTTTAAAATGATCTTCTTAAAAATGTTGAACATCGAACTATTTGTTTTTTCAGCGATTACGCATGAGTACGTGCAAACTCTCTATCAAATATGACCGAAAAACTACATAATATTGAAAGAAAATATCGATGGTGTTAAATAAATAAATAAAAATTGAAACTCTTTCGCGGTTGTAAATTAAGTAAGGAAACGATATGACTGACCCAATATTTATAGGAAAGATAAGAATTTTAAAAAGCAATAACTACATATTGAAATTTATTGAACGCGTGCGTTATATGTTTTGGTTATTTACTTTTTCAATCCGCTTTTATACTGGAAATGGATTGGTTTGGAAGGTTTTATTTGCTAACAAGTATGTAACAGAAAGGTACATACGTGTATATATATATATATATATATATATATATATATATATATATATATGCATATATATTATATATAAATATATATATATATGTATGTATTTATTATATATATATATATATATATGTATATATATTATATATATAAGTATATATATATGTATATATATGTATATATATATGTGTGTGTGTGCGTATATCTATTAAATGAAATACTTAAATGGCGTTGGATTACAGATTATATGATACTATAAACATAAGATCCAATAAATATGTGTATCAATATTTATAAGGCGATCAAAAGCAGATAAATAAAGCTTAATATACCAGATAGAGCAATGATATAAATGACATTTTTGTGTAAAGTTACAGCGCGATTTCTTGTTTGGCTATATAAGTGAAAACAATTATTACATTTTATATTTAATCCATGAATTAAGGAAAAAACTTTAATTATTATTTGTACAATTTTGTTAAATAAATTTTACTGTAATTTTACATAAGTGAACTCGGAATTTCTATAATTTATACATATATATATATATATATATATTTATATATATATATATATATATATATATATATATATATATATATATATATAGCTCCGATATGTTGATGACACATTCTGTTTATTTAATAGCCAAACGGAAGCAAACACCTTTTTCTCCTTACTTAATGAAATGCATCTCACGTTAAAGTACTCCTATGAGAAAGAGTGCAATTCATCCATAACTTTCCTTGATATATTGGTAACAGAAACGCCATCTAGTTACCATACATCTATATAACGCAAACCAACATTTACAGGTTTGTACACTCGTTGGGATTCATTTTGCCCTAAAAAACGTAAGATAAATCTAATTTGGACCCTTACACATCGTGCCCTTATGATTTGTTCCAAGTTAAAATTAGATGAGGAATTGGAAACAATTACGGATACTTTATCGAAAAAATGGGTACCCACTAGATGTGATTAGGTCAGTTATTCCAAAGAAATTGGCTGAATTGTCTCGAATTAAAGAGAATTTAGTAGCCAAATGTCCAATTTATCTTCGTTTGTACAGTAACTTAGAAATTTCCCAAAGAAATAAGTTCAGCAGTTCATGGATGTTATTTTGCTGCCAATGTGCGTGTTGTTTTCTCTATGAGAACTTTATTACCATCTTCCCGAAAAGACGTTCTACCCCCCCCCACACACACCATAATAGTAACGTTATTTACAATTTTGAATGTGTTTGCGGTGCCAACTACTTGGGTTGAACGACATTAAGATTAGATGGAATAATCCAACAAGATGTACCCAGTAAAATTAGGAATGGAACCTACCGGGCAACTGACGTTGTTACTAATACATACGGGTCCTCAATTACTGATCAGTTTTGTACAACGAAATTTAACACGGACTCTTTTTCTATTCTTAGTCGTGCTCATTCATTATATCACCTTAAGATCTTGGAGACTATTCATGTTAGACTTAGAAAACCTTCTCTTTGCAAGCAAAGGGAATGCCTCCTGGGTGTGAACGTGATTAAAGGTATTCGACCATAACGCTGTTTTATTTTAATCGTTTTCCCACTTTTTTTTCTCCCCGTAAATTGAGTAAAACGCAATTTTAAACGCTTTTTCATTCGTTGTTTTAAAACTTCCCCCCATGCAACTTTGTAGAAGCGAGGGTCGAAACTGGTCAGCTGGCTTCCCAATGCTCTTTCTTTCCTCTCCTGTTCACCCCTTTTTGGAGAGAATATATATATATATATATGTGTGTGTGTGTGTGTGTGTGTGTGTGTGTGTGTGTGTGCAAATTTACTTTTAATCAGGAATCATTCCCTTCCTAATCGCAATATTTAAATTTTGTATCCCTAAAAGCATTATGATATATATATATATATATATATATGTGTGTGTGTGTGTGTGTGCGTGTGTGTGTGTGTTTATAAAGAGATAGAGAGAAAGAGAAAGATAGAGAGTAAAAGTATGTTTACACTCTGATTGTTATTATATAGACAATGTTTAATGTATTTTATAATGATTCTGATATTTTCTATCCGACACATTTTGAACACATAAGATTCCAATACATTTAAATCACCACAGATTAAACTAAAAATAAAGTAAGCGTAAATTGAAAGATAGTGGAAGATAACTACTATTATAAAGGAAAATTAAATACTATTAAAAGTACAATTTATAGCAATGCTTTTCTAGTGATTAATTAACTAAAATATGCAATTCTATTTTAGAGCTGATGAACAATCTACAAATATTTTATTTTATATACGCGTTATTGTGTTAAATTTCATATACTAGAAATAAATGTTAAATTGTTTCATTGTGGTAAATTCTAATTGATGTTGTGTTACATTAGAAAATCTTACATCAGCAGATCGAATTCTATTAAATCAAATATGTTATTAGTGAATACCTTTTGTTATGTTACACATTTTTTGGATAAGTTATACACAATTATGTTTTACTAGAACTACATCGATTACATTCATTTGAGATCGTATTAACATTTAGCAATATCGAAGTATCTGAAGGTTATAGCATTTTTTGACCAGCATTTGAATAACACTAAATTTAATATAAGACATACTATAACTATGTATGCCGAGTAGTTAGAGTTTCCACACTCAAAATGATCGGGCAATTTGTTTAGAACTTGATATTATATATTTAGCTTAATAAAAACGTACCCATCAAAAATTTTCCATGACTTTTTCATGAAATGTTGCGGACTATCACAACTAAATAGAGTGCAGTGCTAAGCTTTTGCACGTCTTATTCAGATGTTTTATCATTAAAGGACGACAAGACAATATAATTTGGTGGATGAGTTATGCATAAACCGCAAGCTATTTGTACCCAAACTTATTTTTGATCAAGAATATTCGTTTTAATAAGGGAAAACCAACCAAAAACGACTTTCTGCAAATTACATGATCTCTAAAGTCACTCTAATTATAACTGGTTTATATTGCATTTTAAATAATGGAACGATACGGTGTTTATTGGTTATTTTATATAAATTTTACATTGTGCTATTCTTATTCATGTATATATAACTTATAGTTTTATTTTATTCTGCTGCTGCCATTTTTATAATCTCGTCTGATCTGGTAATTAAACAAAATAAAACAAGAAAATATGTTTTCTATTTAATCAGGGGCATTAAAGAAAACAAAATGCTTAAAGGTTGTAAATTTTATGTTTTAAAAGAAAAAATGTAATTTAAATACAGAAATAGAGTTTTTATCTTGAAAATACTTATTAAATATTAAAAGTTCTTTAAAAACATTTATGGAGTTTTAAATACTAAACAAAACATGTGTAAAACTAATGTGATTGCTTAAGAATTTTAGCAAAGGTTTAGAGTGATCTTACTATTTTTTACCCTTAAACTTTTACATAAAATACGCTTATAAGTAAAATGATGTGAACTATCTTCTATCAAATGGCTTGATTAGACGATGCCTAGAAAAATGCCGATTATTAGGTTGGTGCAAAAACAGTATCGTTTTCTTATGTATGTTACTTTTATATATGATTTTGAATTAATTCATTGATATATATAGCCATGATATATATAATTTTGAAATGAGTTTTTCGTTCTATTGAATCGTGTATAGCGCTTCCGTTCTCAATCTCTTCATTCAATTTTTACAGGCTTTTCAACAGTATAGACAAAATTCAAATCCGCGGGATTTTCTTGTTCCAATTCAAACAAGACCAAAAAAGCTGCCGAGACAGCTCATCATATCAATGATGTGTTTGTCACATGAACCACTAACGAACGTGTGGCACAATGGTGGTTCAAGAAATTTCGCAATGGTGACGATAGCCGGTAGCGGCCGGCGGACTGCGGTTAATAACTAGGCTGAAAAGCTGTCAAGACATCTCATGATATCAATGATGCGTTTAACCCAAGGAACCACTAACAAAGCTGTGGCACAACGGTGGTCCAAGAAATTTCGCAATGGTGACGATAATCTCGAAAATAAAGACGGTTGCGGACATTTGAAAGTCTTAATTGAAGTCGATCCCGGACTGAAAAACGCTAATAATTGTCGTTGCGTACGTTTATTGCGACGGGGTAATCTTCCTTACTTATGAAAAAATGCGTGGAGTTAGTGTGCGTTTCTATTCATTAAAAAACACTGCTATTCATACATAGAAATAGAAAAGCCCAAAATTAGGCACAACAAATTTTGATAGAGATGTTATAATAATTTAAAAATAGAAATTTTTCATATTCATTTATATTTTGGATTAACATATTTTCATAGTAATTTATAATTTAGATTAACATATTTTTAAGAATTTCCATGTTTACACATAGATAAAAATATCTTTATAGATATATGCACATATGCATCTACATACATATATATTAACATAAAACGTATAGCAGATTACGTATAAAAATATAAAAAATAAAAGTGTAAAATGTTTGTATCTTAATAGCATCTTCATAGATATTATTTTTCATTTTTATCATTTTGTTGTATATATATGTATATATATATATGCATATATAATATATATATATATAAAATTTTAGTCATTCAATGAATTAAAAAAATTATGACGTGAAATCTTTAAATTTCAAATCAAAAGATCTTTATTATTCTATGTAAGAGAAAGAATACATTTGAAAGGAGTTATCTTTCAAATGTATTCTTTGTCTTACATAGAATAATAAAAATCTTTGGATTTGAAATTTAAACATTTCACATTATAAATTTTTAAATTCATTGAATGACTAAAATTTAATTTATTTGCTCTATCTTGTATATCGAACAATTTTTATTTAGGTGGGATAATACTTATAGAATAGTACTGCCAATAATATTTTGTAAGACTTATAATCATAGGTAGTTGGTGGTGGAAGTTTTGCAATTTTTTAAATTGATTTCTATAAAAGGTATAAAAAATGTGTTAAGTTTTGCATTTTTCCAATAAATCTAGTCTAAAAGAATTAATCTTATTCTCTGGCTTTAACTCTCCCATTTGTTGCATAGTTCTAAAATGTAACTTCTTGGGTGAGAGTTCCTTCCTCATAAAGTCTAAAACGACTGAACCTATCTTTTGCAAATTTCATACAAAGGTAATTCATATGCCTGGCAGTGTTCGTAGATATGTTTTGTACAGAAATTCATCCAATAAGTATCGAAAATCGAAAAAATCTAATCTCTTCTAGATGAACAAAAAAACTTTTTAAAGGGTAATATTCCACCGACAAAAGGAGATAATTTTCAGCAATTAAAGGACGATTCATATACTAGCAAATCATCTCTTATTAAATAAAGACAGAACGTATGTCATCTGGAGAAATAGCTAGAGTTCAAATAGTCCCCCTGTCCACGCACCTCAGCATTTTATTTTATTTTATTTTTTTTTAATAGGTTCAATGTAATATAAAAGACGAGGTACCATTTAAAATCGCCGCAAATCATTTCTTCCTGTGTATATTTTAAAAGAAACATTAATCAGAAGTTACTTTTACAGATTTGTCCATCGCCAAACCCAAACATCAGCTGGGGTTATACTGTAAATAAAAACAGACGGAATTTAATAAATGGCATTATTAAAAGTATTATTTATTTTTTATTTATTTTTTTTTTGCGAAATAGTCCATTAGGAAAAGTATTCTTAGTAATATACAATATTTAATAGATGTATGATTCTATAATAATACATACGCAATATGCATAAATTAAAATATAATTTTGCTATATATCGCATACATAGACAATTTATTTCGCCCCTAAGGTATCTATTGCTAGTCGTTGCAACCCTGTTATGTTAGCTAGCATCTTGTCTCCTTTTCTGATGAGAAGCACTAGGCTACGAAATACAATGGTATAAAGTGTTCTCCTTTACTCAGTTCTCCTAATTGATGTGTAGCTTTATTTAATAACTGAATAATCTCTCTCCCTCTCTCTCTCTGTCTGTCTGTCTCTCTCTCTCTCTCTCTCTATATATATATATATATATATATATATTAGTATATGGTTTTATATCGTCATTTTATTTCTTAATTTATATATATATATATATATATATATTATACACTAGTAAAGATATCCGCGGTTGGTTCGGGACTTTGGTGTACGTTCGTGAGTACACAAGCATACAGCTAAGTCTCGATTTTAATATTTGACCTTGAAAATAGTGTGCATTATCTCTAGGTCTAAGATTATTATCATGTCAGGTTTGGTCATAATCACTTCTGTAGTATCAGCTATAGGAGAGTTCATATGCATAACCTATGACCTTGACCTTTGATCTTTACATTGAAAACGGGTGTGAACCACCCCTAACCAGGGGATCATCACCGTACCGACGTAGATCATAATCGGTCTAGAAGTGTAGGCTGAAGAAGAGTTAGAATTCTTAAAGGTAAAATCGTTGTACTTTGACCCCTTAACAGAAAAATTTCTGATCGAAACCCGATTAAAAAGATTTTTCTAAATCGCAATACCCTGTATGTCAAATTTTCAGTCTGTAGACCGAGCATTCACAGAGTTATTTGGTAGGGAAATTTACACAGACAGACACACACACTCACTTTTGTAGATATATAGATAGTGTTCTCGAAAATAAATAATGCAGGATGATTTTTTTTTCATTTATTAAATGTGTTTTGCTTTATAATTATAATTTACGAACATTGGACAATGAACATTCACTGTCTATTTAATGTTACAGTAAATAAACTTTTGTTTGCATCGGGCGAGTTACCACTGTCGACCAAACGAGTCCTTCTCTAGTGATTACATTGTCTGATGAAATGTATGCAACTAAACGACAAATCTTTGAAGGCGTTATTTAGAACATCGTAACGTCGTAAGTTTGCTGTCAGTCAATCAGTCAACTAAAGCGTTTCCGTTTTTTTTTGCACCTCCTGTTTCTTACTACTGAGGCTAATTTATTTATTTATTCATTTATTTATTGCGCTTGTATATATATATATATATATATATATATATATATATATATAAATGTGCATATATGTATGCACATATATATATATATATAAACTAACATAAAAAATCATAACCTAGATTTAAAATAGGTTATGCAACTAGATATCCAGGCTAAATAGAGCACGAACAAAGGAACAGGTCAACCAGAGGTCAAATAGGCATTTGTCCGATAAGTGCATGTTCATTGGCTGATAGGAAGGGCGTGGTGGATACTAGAAAGTTGATTGACTGACTAAAATCTCAATAGAATGTGTGTATATAAAAACGACAGACAACCACAAAATTCACACATAAGCATGAAGAGTCCTAGAGTGGATGAAACGCGGAATATTCAGTGTAGCTTAATCGCCATATATATTTTATAACTTACTAACTAGCTCTACCTACGTATTGAGCACTTTTGAAGTAAATACTTAAAGTTTACGCATAAATTTATACTTTCGTATATTAATTTTATGTGAGTAAATGAAGTAGTTATATATATATATATATATATATATATTTATACATGCATATATATATATATATATATATATATATATATATATATAATATATATACACGTAACCAATGAACCTCATAAATAAATTTTATTTGGTAACATAAGAGTATTTAATAATATTTTTATATATTTATAAATTAAAATAAAGTCGTATTATTTTATTTCCTTACTAGCTGAAGTACCCGGCGTGCCAGGTAGTATTTGATATGTTAGAATATTACTTCTCTTACATAATAGCATACATTAAAAGAAACATTAATTAATAATAGTTTTTTATCAATATCCCCCATGAGGTAGGAGCAGTAGGTACGTGTTATTTTATAGAGGGCACATCAGTAGCCCTAATCTTTTTTCTAGTTTAATATTTTATCTTTTGGTCCTTCTCATATAACCGGTAGTGTAAGAGTTTGACTGTTAAATATTTACGCGCACACACATCGATCTACCGTTTCATCTGTATAGATATACTGTTTTGTAAATTTTTCAGACTTTATTTTTTCTGTCCATTCTCGCTTTTATCCCAATCATATCATCTCGTATACTTCCCCAAGTCTTATCTCTAATTGTTTCCATTTCTAATCTGAATGTCTTTAAAGTAGATATCGTCTATTTTATTGTACATTAGTATAATGCCGGCTTTTTCTACTCTTTTGACGAGAACATTTAGCTTAGAAATGCTAATGCCTAAAGATATTTATCTCTTATTTTCCACTGACCTCTATTTACTCGATAATGTAATAAAGCCCCTATGTAAGTTTATTTTTTTTATTTATATCGATCTCTCTTTTTCTCCCTCTCTCATTCTCTCTCTCTCTCTTTCTAATGTCAAATTTTAGTCATTCAATAAATTAAATAAATTAGTACGTGAAATGTTTAAATTTCAAATCAAAAGAGTTGTATTATCCTATGTAAGACAAAGAATACATTTGAAATATTATAACTCCTTATCCTATAGGATTCCGATGTCTATCATCTCTTCAGAGGAGAAAAATATAATCAAATAGTTATAATGATTTTTTTTACACAGTGATCACCACTTATCAAGCCCGGAAGCCACTCAGGTATAAGGGTTATTGCAAGTACATTACGTTAGTGTGGAGATTTGATGACATGTTTAATTAAGGGGGCGGTTCATTAGGAATTTGTTAACATTGGACTTGAAGACATCCAAGTTGTAGTCGGGAGGGAAGCAGGCAGACGGAACAGAGTTCCACAGGCGTGCAGTTCTGAGAAAGAAGCTTTGTTCATGGAATCCGCGTTTTGATTTAGGCACAGATATAGAGTGGGGGAAATTTTTCACAGTGGATTCAGCTAGACGGGTGTTTTTCGTGAAAGATTGGCGAGGGGGGACCAGAGATTGGAGTTCAGACGAGCACCTGCCATGGAAATAACAATAAAACAAGGATAGGCTCGCAACGTCTCTTCTGTGGGAGAGAGGCTGCAGGGTAGAGAAAAGGGCATCCCCCACTAAGCCACGAAGTCTATTTTGTACTCTGTCAAGGCATGATAGGCTGTTTTTGGCCGCTCCTACACAGATATCTTGGCAACAGACGATGTACGTGTTACATTTCAGATCAGGAGTAAAGGTCAAAACCAGAAGCTTGTCAAAACACGGGGCCTCACCCAGATGAGAGCCACCCATCACAATTGATGCCAGCTGGGGATCAGAGCGTTGATGATGTAAAGATCGGAGTTTGGTTTTGGATGCATTAAAGGTAACCAGCCACATCTTCCCCCACTGAACCACGCGCTCGAGATCAGAGGAGAGAGAATCAGAGAGAACTTTGTCATTCAAAGCCTTTGATGTGTTGCCGTAGATGGTCGTGTCATCAGCAGATTTACACCTTATTTGCTAAATGTTATATTTTGGGTTTCATTTAAAGAGTCTTATTATAAGTGATGTTGTATCTTAGAGAGAGAGAGAGAGGGATGTTGTAAAGAGATATTGTTTTTGTTATGACGATTCATATATATTCCAAATAGGTTAATTCTTAGGTTAATAGATGTGTTGCTGTGTGATGCTCTTAGAGTGAGGAGATAGTGTTCAGTGTAGATATGAGATGTAGATTCACATTGTGGATATGAGATGTGTGTGTTAAGACATTTTATAACACATACATATAATAACAATTCGCTTTACCTTTTTGTAAGAATCACAAACACAAGACGAGCTTTATCAAAAGACATGATGGGTTTATTTCTTCACGACCGGCCGTGGTTTTCTCATCAGGAATTCAAAGCTTCACATATTAAGTTTAAAAGTGATCGTCTCGCTTCTAGTCGTTCGAATTTCAAACTCCAGACTCTCTCTGAGTTTCTCACTGACTATCTATCAAACTAACTAACTATCACTCCCTATATTGAGAAATCCATGCATGTCCGGCCTCGTGAGCAAAATTTACGTGTTTCAACATGCGCGACTTTGCACGTTTCCGGCATTATGATTTCCCAATAACCTATTTTTTCTTTGATGTTTTTACAAAGGAATCCAACCTACATATCTAATTTATTTAACCCATATTTTATTATCCACATTCTTTCTAACAATTGAATAGTTTATTTATTATTTATTTCATCAGAATTAACAATTTACTAGTCATTCTATTTAAACCTATTGTTCTTTAAAACTTATATCCAAGGTTCGATTTCTGCTTTCTCTCATTTTATTTTCATTTTAAGTAATCTCTCTATTTTTATACTTACATGAAAAGGGGACAGCCCTTATCATGTAACATAAAGTTAGTTAGACATCGTAATTCACGATTAAAAGTTGTTTAAGTATGTAAATGTCATATGGTAAGGGACGTTAATCAAAGGCATATAAACCTTCACATCCAAATTGCATGGTAAATTCGAAGTGAATGTCTTTGATAGAAGTGTGATAAAATGAGCAAACTGTATTTTAAAGGTAACGGTCCAAAGTAGGAATTTTCCTGGAGCAATTTTCTTTGTTTATATAATGGGTCGGGTAAAAATGTTTATATAGGTCCGGTGGATCTGTTTACCAATAAACATATAATTTAATATATTTAACATTTTTTATAATTACAGAATATGAGGTTCAAATTCCACTCCAAAATAACTTCGAATTATTAATAAAATATAAAAACAAACACTTTCAGTAAACAGGCTACGCAAATTAAGAGAAACTGAACTGATAAGAAAAACGAAAAGGGAAAAAAAGAAAAAGAAAAAACGAAAAATTGAAAATTAGAAAATTAAATTAAAAAATTAAAATTTAAAAAGGATAAAAATAAATAAATAAAATCAAATAATATAATATAATAAAAGAAAGAAAAGAAAAGAAAATGCCTACACGTAATAAAATAGCCAATACAAGAGAAGATAAGATCAAATAAAATAAAATATAGGGAAAGGGAACGAAATAGATTAACGAATACGGAGAGATAGAAAATAGAAAATAATAATGATGAAATAAAAGGAGTTGGTAGGAAAAGGGAGACAGAGGAAGCGGAACTAAGTAGACGAAGTGAATAAACCTTTATAAAAATAAAATGACAGGCCGCGAAAAATGTTCATAGGGAAAATACATTCCAATGGGGAATGCTTACTCTATGTGTGGGTGAAAAAATCAGCATGACTTATTGTTGCATACTGGGTCTTGTTTAGAGAAAGATATATTATATAGTTGAGGGAGAAGATATATCGGGTATATTTTAATACAGAGACCGACGGGGGCATTCGTATTGATGAGGGAAGAGATAGAAGAGATGCATTTATACCTTCTGTGAATGTTTCTATTACATATATTAGAGATGAGGATTATCAGTTCTTTTATCACAGGACAGGACAGTAATTATATCATGATAGAGAGGGAGACACATTTCTTAAGATGGAGAGGCACATTACTTAGATGATGGGGTGTATATAGAAATCAATGGAACAAAGTTCATATAAATGATTCACAATACCTTTGTTTGTTGTGAATGACACAACACAAGACGCAGTTACAAAATGATGATGATCCTTTATTTCCTCGACCGGTCAATGAAGACATCCAGAAATTTAAAGTCACTACATAATTACAACTTCTAACCCTTCGTTTCCAAAGGGGGGTTCCGTCTGACCAACGTCCGCTCTGTCTCCCGTCTCGGTCCTGTTCCGTTTTGTTCTCTCATTTCTATCTCAAACTAGTAACTATATTGAGAATCCATCTCCCCATGACGTCATGCGCATATCCGAGAAATCTGCCTGACTCACGTGGTCCTGAACTCACGTGCACTGTCCATACATGTCTGCAGACCGAATTCTTCTAACCTATTTTTCGCCTAACCTATTTTTCAATATGTTTAAATTTGCTATTGTTCGTTTTCTACTGACCTTTTTTCAATTCATGTTTCATAAACAGAATTGAATCATGAAATTCCTTTTCACAATAACATTTCTAAACAATCGAATTCCTTTTGAAACAGCATATCTGCTATTTTATATTAAAGCTAAAAATGGGAATTCTTTCCTGAATCTTGAATTAAAAACCTAGCATTCCAGGTTCGAATTCCTGGCCATCCTATCTTATTTTTACTTACAAGAAAAGGGGACTAGTTCTTGTAACATTATAATTTAGTTTTTACTTAAAAAGTGATATGTATTCATTGTTATGTTTTTGCCCATTTACCGGTTACAGAAAATCAATGTTATTTTATTTTAAGTTGGTTGTATTTAAATGTTATCTTGTGTTTACATCTGGACACTAGTTCGTTCTTAGAATTTATTATAGGTTTAGGGAAGGTGATAATGTTAACTGCTTCGGATATACAAAGATTATAAAATTTTTTCCTTGGGATGTATGATCTAGTTTTATCCAGTATACTCCATTTAATTGTATAGAGAATTTTTTTGTCCTCCAGGCTATTGATTAATGTATTTAAAGATGTACTATTATTATCATTATTTTGAGACCTTTTTATATCTGAATGAATGTAAGTGGTTTGAAATTCTTACTTTTATTAAGTTTGAGGTTGTACCTATATAAGTGAATGTTTTCAATGTTTTATTATTGTTCGTGGTTTATCCATCATAGTATTGGTGAATCCTATATTGGAGGGTTGAGTTGAGAGAGGACTTGAAGATGTACAACGCGAGTGTTGGTTAATCGTCTTCTGGATTTTATTGGGAATTATATTATTAGATTTGATATTCTGTTTGTTGTTGTTACTGTTGTTGTTGTTGTTGTTAGAACCCTGACCATAGGCATCCCTATATGTACTTGCGTCCGGAACGATTTGATTATATTCATTAGTTTCTCCATTTGATTGGTTGTTTGCATGTTTCGGTAATTGCGTGACTGTGCAAGCGTATACCACGCCTTTGTGCATTAAATCGTTATTAAGAGGGCATTCATTTTTATTTTGTCAGTTACATTTGTTTCTATGTGTTAAATCAAGGGGAATATTCTAAACTTGTTTAATTTTCATGTTATTTGTCGAAATTATTGTCTGTGCTAGATTATGCATTGTAGAGTATTTTATAGAGTTTTTGTTTAATATTCTACTATACTTATTCGGGTATTAAAATGTTTTTCTACTATTCTAAGCAATTCCTTGGGTATGTTAGTTTTTGCATTAGCGCTTGATTGAGAATTGCACCAAATGGCATTTTACGCCTTACCTTTCTATTTTTATTAAATTGATTTTGGTTTGGTATTGTATAGGGAGCTGTATTGTTTTTGATGAGATTAATATTGTTAGGGGCATTTTGTCTTATTTTGTTGTTATTAGTTTTTATTGTCATATCGGTAATTACTGAATTAAACTTTTTCACTAAAAGTGTTTTTGTTATATATTTTGCGTTCTTTATACCCTGAGTTCCTTAAAGCATTATTGTAAAATGTCGATACTTGGTCAAAGGTTTTTTTGTCAGCTGATAAATTCGAAATTCTTTTGGAGATAGAAGGAACTGTTGACTTAATTATTGACTTAGGATGATTAGATTATTTATGTACATAAAATAGGTTTAGATTTGGTTTATGGTACGGGGTGTAAGACTCAGAACATAAATTTTAAGAGATGTCTAAAAAATTGGATTTTTTTTTTTATTTGGGTCGACTTCAATTGTTAATCCAAATTCTTGAAAAAATCGTGTAGTGTTTTAATAGCGTTGTTGTATTGTCTTTGTCTCGCGGGAGTAACGAATAATGCGTCATCTCTGTAGAGCCCTCCTTGTAGATTGTTGAATTCTATAATAATTTCTTTTAATAGAAAAGGTCCCACTAGGTCGGTAACTTGTGCACTATCCGAAGTCCCCCATTATTATATCGAAGCCATCAGGAGTATCCTTCCTTGTTTAATATTTACCATAAAATTTTATTAAGAATCGTCTAGTTAATAAGATTAATTTTATTTCTAAATCCGTAATGTCCGAATGCTTTTTAGCAAATATTAATGAATTATCAAATAGTACTGGGGAGATTCAGTGATAGCAATTATTTATATCGAAAGTGATAATTCTTAATCGTTGCTTATCTTCAAGTTTTAAAAACCATTTTATAACAGAGTCAGTGCATTGCCAAAGTGGGAATTTAACTTTTTTCTCTAATGATAGGTATGGTTCTATCTAAGATTTTCTCACTTACTACACCAATATCCGAACTGGATGGACAAATTGGTCTAATGGAAGTGTTATCGTGGAAGTTTGGTTGATTGTCCTTCAATGAAAATCTGGGAGTGCCAAGGGTACCGATTTCTGTATATTCATGGGTATTCATGAGATTAAGTTTTTAGTTTCTAAGTTGATTTCATCTATTTTATTTGCAGGGGCAGATTTATAGGATTCAGTTAATTCTTTATATATAAATTTCTTGTAATTGCTATATTCTAGTTTATAATAGTTTTTAGTTTTATTAACTTGAACAAATATATGTGAGATTTTCTTGACTTTTTCGCAAAGTTATTTATTTTCATAGTCATACTGTTAGGTGCTTGTCTGCTGTTCTTAAATTTTATATTTTTGACCAAATTAATCATCACGTTTTGAAAATTCACAAGTTCCAGTGTTGTTTTAAGTCCGTGTTGTTTTAAGTCCGTAGAATTTAGCAGCAGTTCTTTGCAATTTCTTCTGTCCCCTATTAGAATTAATTGAAAGACACATTTTAAGCGTTTCAGGTGTGAAATTTGCTTTTTGCTGTTTTTCTTGTTAGTGTTTTAGTCAAAATGGTAAGCCTTCCATCTGACATTTATAAGAAAATTGTTAATAGCCTGTACAAGTTTGTGTATATATGCCCGTTTTCAGGGAATAGATATATTTTTAGGTAGGAAATAGTAAGTATTCTTTGTCGAACATATTTAGGAGGAATGTAAAAGCTCGACCTTTGTTGGGGGAGCTTAATATTCTTCAGAGTAAAATTATAGAACAATCAACTGGTATGGAACCCTGTGATTATAAGTTTTACAAAATATTTTGGCAGTAATATTCTAAAAGTACTACCCCACTTAAATAAAAAAAAATGCTCGATATGCAAGATAGAGCAAATAAATCAAATTTTAGCCACAAAATAAATTTAAAACTTTATGATGCGAAATGTTTAAATTTAAAATCAAAACATTTGTATTATTCTATGTGAGACAAAAAATACATTTGAAATATTATAACTCCTTATCCTGTAGGATTCCGATGTCTACAATCTCTTAAGAGGAGTAAAATATAAGCAAATAGTTATAATGTGTACATATTATTTGCTAAAATCAGTGAGACATGTAAAATCACAGTTAAATGATGTTTAAGTATTTAAATGTCGTAGAGTTAGGAAAGCTAATAAAAATGATATAAAAATTCACATCCAAATTGCATGGTAAAATGAAGTGAATGTCTTTGATAGAAATGTGGTAAAATGATCCAAACTGTATTTTGAGTAATCCACATCAAAAGGTAATGGTCCAAAGTAGGCATTTTCCTGGAGCAATTTTCTTTATTTATCATGGTAGCATTCTTTGTTAAGAACTTAATAAAATATTAATATATCATTTAATTTTCGTATCCTCATTTAAAAACCTGTCATAAGAAGTTTCAACAAAAACCCGTAGTCATTTAATATTTTTTAATTATACTATTCATTGAATTCCTAAATTAGATTTCTATATTTGTTTATTTCACATAATTAATTCTTTTAAAATATTTTTGGGAGATTATTTTTAGATTTATAATATGACCAGAACAACCTAGCTATAACGTTACGGTTATTTTTAGTTTCGTCTTCGCCCAATGGTGACTTCTACGTTAACAAAATATCGATTATCTTAAGGCCAGTTTAAGGTTAATATTTTATTAAATGTTATATAAATGTTTTCGCATGCTTCATTTTCTTTAAGGGGGATTTCTTTAAATAGTGTTCATTGTTAGGTGTGTTTTATTCAAGAAGGTTAAAAATATTTTTACATATATACATTTTTTTTATTAATATATAAATTTATTATATGTAATTATAAGTACATATATATATTATATCATTTTAAAGAGCATTTTCGTGCTATCGAATCGTGTTATATTACTATTTATTTTTGTCTGTTTGTTTTTATTTTAATAAACATGTGAAAATTGCATTCAGGTGAATCACAACAAAACTAATAAAAATCGCCTAGTCTGTAGAATTGATGAAAAACCACGGTGTTCATCTTTTAACGCAGAGACAACTTAGAACACTTCTTTGTTTATTATTTTCTGTTTTTTTTTTTTTTTATTAATTAATATTGAATAAAGTGAACGTTAAGTATAAATGTGTCCGTTAGTTTTTTTTTCATGTTACAATATATTGTAGAATAACGTTTCTCTTTCTTTTTTTCAAAATGTTGCCATTTTATATCGACAGTTTGACAGCTTGACTGACCCTTCTAAAATTGTCTAAGACGGTATTTTTCAGTGAACATGCCTTTTTTTTACAATGAGGGCTGACGCAGAGACAAAACCGCTTTTTGTACATTAAACGTAAATGTCACACTAGTCTGATATTTCATACGTGCGCATGGTAAATATATAAATTTGAAATTTCATGGATATTTGTGACGGATATATGAAATAAGGTTTCTGCCTTGACGGATAGACAAATCACTATTCAATTTCAATACATTTGACTCACTACTGCACACGCTCTCTTAATAAGATAATTGGGAGAATTACTATTATTGAACTTAGAACAACCAACTTTAAATAGAACGCCATGAAATAAAGTGAATGCTGTGAAAACAAGAAAAGAGTAGTAAAAAATTGCCGCAAAACAGTATGCAAAACTACGCGAGAATGAAATCGATGTAGTTTTCATGATGATTTCAACATGCATGCTCTGACTTATTTCATTCTATGAATCGATACGCATTTAAATTAGCTGTCAAGTGATACGATTAAAATATAGGGTAAAACAATAAAATCGTCGACCTAGGAAAAACAATATGATTCCATTTCCGTTTGATGAAAACCGGTTTTCTTTTTTATTGAAGACTACCCACGAGTCAGTCAGTTGTGTACAAATCTTAATAGCGATAGCAACCTTTTATCCTGCCTGAAAGTGATATAATGTTCAACGAGCGATGTCGGATATGTGTTGCTGTATGTCATGCTCTCTACCGATCCACGTCATGAAAATAAGACCATTGTCAACACGCTCAAAATGCATCGCTGGTTTACCCTTACAACAGGGGCATGTACAGAGTGATGAAACAAAGTTTCCGGTTACAGTTATGGTCTTTGGTATGGTTTTAAGTGAAGGCCACATCATGCTATCTTACATCTTGGATGTCGGCTTCAAAGTTTACAACAAATCGTAACTGGATGTGCTGATGATTTTGATCTAATGCAATCAAATTGCCGCTGGAAGAGCGTGGGTGTGGCATCGGGACTCGGCGCTGGCCCACAAATCCAAAAATCTCCGGCTTAGTTTCAGGAGTGCTACGACTTTGTACCCTTCTCTTACTACCCCCCTTCCCCGACTTGAACCCACTTGACTACTTCGTTTGATTATACGCCGAGAACATCACTGACATACCATACCATAACAATAAAGCCAACCTGATCGCCGCCATCGATCGAGTATTCACCGAGCTCCAGCCGGCATTTTTTGAAAAGGCATACTCCTCGTATCGAGACGGTGATTGAAGCTGAAGGCGGCTACATTGGATAAATGTCTGCTCTACTATATAATCACGATGCCAGAATTTTTTTTTTTTCATTAAATGTTTTACAATAACGTTTTAGTGTTCTTTTCTTTTGGGGCGACAACTGTATCGTCCCACGCTGTATGTAGTTATTGCAATACATTTTTCCTGTAAAAGTAAAAAGTTCTGTATTTGCGTAATCAAAAGAATAAATCGTTCATAATATCCATATTTTCTCTTATCTGTTCACATTTGACGAGGGCAATTAAAGATATTTTCTGCCGATTTTTTTCTTGAAGTTCGTAATATGTTGTGTTTGCTTTCTGGAGCAATATTCTATTTAACTCATCTCCAGCAAGTTAGCCACAAGGCATTTGTTAACCAGTACTCTTAGATAATCCTATTCTCGTTTACAAAATGCAGGTCTGTCGTCATTCTACAGTAAGGGCCGTAAAGATATAAGTCGTAAACGGGCGTATTATAACTGAGAAGATAACAATGCACGTTTCTATCTTAATCTGAGAGCAGCAATGGAACTGTCCGACTTATTCTCAAAGGCGTAACTCTATGAATCTGGACTGAGGCAATAAAAAAGCTTAGGATTTACATAATTAATAATTATACTGAAGTTGATTTAATGAATGCTCATTTCACTAAAGCTGTTTACTTTTAGATATTAAAAAATACATTATTTATTTAACGTATATTCCTCAATATAATCACACATCTATTTTAATGTTTTCTGCTTATTAGCTTACCACCTTTAATTTTATATCATTTGACTCCTGCTTTTAGTTTATACAGTGTCTATATTCTCGCATTTGTCACCTTTTTTTAATCTCCGTTTGTTAATAGTCGAATCAATAATGTAAACACTAAAATTTAAAACCAGAACGACCCTCACAAGCATGCTTAGCTCGTCTTCATTTTATGCAGACAAGTTGAAGTTATCTGTAAATATTAAACGGTTTTCCTGCTATTCAATCTTTTCTCATCTCAAAACACGCATATACCTTTCGCGATATGAACAACAAGCGTATAATACTGAAAGCTAACAACAACGATTACAAGCTCTCAACCTGAAAGTTCACTCTTTTCATATAAACTTCGTTAAGATATTTCCGTTTATCTCAATACCACCTTCCACTTTTTCATAATTCTTCTAAAATAACTCCCATACTCACCGATATTTCAAGTATTTCCATTTATGCCTTAATCCAGCTATGTAAAACCAGATCAAAAGCTTTGCGATAATCTCTCTATAAGCGATGACGGGCAGGGATTAATAAGAACATAAAACGATGGTAAAAATGTACAAAAGACAGTTGAAGTCTACACCTGCAACTGTAAAATGGGTGTCAAAATTTGAAAGATAGCAACTAGTAAATAGAAAAGAATTTAAGAGGAAAAATCGAAGGTGAAGTGGTTACTTGAGAAAATAATGCATGGTCGATCTGGCAGAAAACGACAAAAGAAAATGCATAAGGGGAAAAAACTGGCGAAGTAAATTAAAAGTTGAGAAAGCCCTAATAAGTGGCGCACCTGAGAAATCGCTCAGGACCAATTATACTAAGTATAGTATCACATTGATAAAACCGATTGAACGCCATTGTGTCGATTGTGCCGATAAAAAGATACAAATGTCAAACACATTGTCAGTAGCTGTGAGAAGCTAGCTCAAACTACAAGCGGAATGAATATATTGCATAAAACGTCCTTTGGAATATATGTAATGAAAGAGGTTTGAAATGCAGTGAAAAATCGTCCAGAATGAGTGGTAGAAAGTGATCAATGTGACAACATGTGACAATATGATTGAAGCAAGGGACCGTATTCTACTTCGTTGGAAATAAAGGGATAAAGGGTGATAATTCTCACTATAGCAGGACCAGTTGTTGTGAATTTGAATGAAAAAGAAACTGAGAATGTAGGAAAGTAACAAGGCTGGAAAAAGGGGGGATAAAAGGATAATAGAAGTTGAAAAAAAGTACAAGTTCTACCTGCTATAATTAGAGTATGTGGAGTGTGATACAGGCATTTAAGAAGTGGGTTAAGAAAATTCGAATCCAATGCAAAGTAGGAGTGTTCAGAAAACTACCTACCATCAGGATCTTAGGGAAATTAGTAGGAGTTTAAATGAAAGAAAAGGTGCTAAAATCTATGCATATTTGTGATCCGCCTATCAGCATAAAACCGGTAAATAACCACAGACATACAAAAATGTAAAAACACTCAGTTTTCAGGAACACCACTTTGATAACTTGTGTGAATGCTCCTTTGAGCTACAATGATTTAGCGATGGCATGGATAGACTATAAAAAGCCGTACATGCTTAAAAATGTATAAAATACCAAGCAGGATCATCAGCATGGTTAAAAATGCTATGAGAACATGGAGACTGGAACTGACAGCAGATTTACAACACATAACAGAAATAAACATACAGAGAGGCATCTTCTAAGATTGATTATCAGCAACTGTTCATTATAGCCATGATGTCCCTGAACAATATACTGGGTAAGTGCCAATTCGGATACAAGTTCTTTAATGCAGAAGAACAGTGAATCACATGATGTACCTGGACGATCTGAATATATTGCAAGGACTGAAAAGGAACTAGAGACACTAATAAAAGCTACCAGGATCTTCAGCCAGGATATTCAAATGGAGTTTGGTATGAAAAAGTGCGCACTACAAGTTATAAGAAAAGGAAAACTGGAGACGACGGAAGGCTTGGAACTACTAAACTAAACGAAAATGATAGCACTAGGGGGGGGGCAAGACGCTTATAAATACTTGGGAGTTCTGGAAGCAGCCACCTCCAAAGCAATAGCGATGAAAGACAGAATTGGAAAAGAATACCTCAAGAGAAAAAGAAAATTTCTGGAAACTAAATTATATAGCTGAAGCCTAATTAAAGGTATAGAAGGCAGTATCATTAGTAAGATACCATAGAACCTTCATAGAGTCGACTAAAGAAGAACTGAGTCAGCTCGATCAAAATACCAGGAAACTCATGACTAGTGCTGTGACAGCAGAATAATCTTTTCATTATTTTTTTACTCTTATGTATATCTGACACATTAAGACAGAGCCAATTAACCGAAAACTACATCGATCTATATAAAAACATATAAGATATAAACGGACATATACTTAAAGGTCTAAACAATGAAAAGAATATGCTGTTGTCACAGCCCTACCCATGACCATGCACAAAGAACGATGTTGAACGACTCTACGTATAAAGATAAGACGACGAAAGAGGATTAGTTTGTATAGAAGTCTGTTTGTATTACACAAAAATTAGAAAAATACATAATGCAGATTACTGAAAGAATAATTTTGGCAACGAGAGACACTGAAAAAATAAACAAAACAGAAACAAATGATAGGACGAGAAAAGAAAAATGGGAAGAGAAACAACTACACCGAAGATTCATCAGAATAGATAA